>NC_080738.1:4009836-4089836 GCF_019097595.1 Hemibagrus wyckioides | reverse complement strand
CTGTGTGTGTGTTTGAGATCAGTGTTCTGATATTTCATCATTTCTCTTCCAGTCTGTGTGTGTGTAATCTGACAGAGGAAAGCTGTAGAGCTCTGTCCTCAGTTCTCAGCTCAAACTCCTCCAGTCTGAGAGAACTGGACCTGAGTAACAATAAACTGCAGGATTCAGGAGTGAAGCTGCTCTCTGCTGGACTGAAGAATCCACACTGTACACTGGAGATACTGAGGTACACACACACACACACACACACACACACACATATACTGTACACACACACACACACACACACATACTGTACATACACACACACACACACACACACACATATATACTGTACACACACACATACACACACACACATCTACTGTACACACACACACATACTATACACACACACACACACACAAACACACACATACACACACACACATATACTGTACACACACACACACACATATACTGTACACACACACACACAAACACACACATACACACACACACACACATACTGTACACACACACACACACACACACACACATATACTGTACACACACACACACACACATACAAACACACACACATACTGTACACACATACAAACACACACATATACTGTACATACATACACACACACACATATACTATACACACACACACACATATACTGTACACACACACACACACATATACTGTACACACACACACACATATTGTACACACACACATATACTGTACACACACATGTACACACACACACATATACTGTACACACACACACACAAACACACAAACATACTGTACACACACATACACACACACACACATATACTGTACACACACACACACACATATACTGTACACACACACATACACACACACACATACTGTACACACACACACACAAACACACACACATACTGTACACACACATACACACACACACACATATACTGTACACACACACACACACACACACACAAACACACACACATACTGTACACACACACACACACACATATACTGTACACACACATACACACACACACACATACTGTACACACACACACACACACACACACATACTGTACACACACACACATACACACACACATATACTGTACACACACACACAAACATATACTGTACACACACATACACACACACATACTGTACACACACACACACAAACACACACATACTGTACACACACACACACACACACACACATACTGTACACACACACAAACACACACACATACTGTACACACACACACACACACACACACTTTACATACATACACACACACACATTCTGTACATACACACACACACACATACATACTGTACACACACACACACACACACACATATACTGTACACACACACACACACACATACACACACACACACATATACTGTACATACATACACACACACACACGCACGCACACACACACATACTGTACACACACACACGCACGAACACACACACACACATACTGTACATACATACACACATACTGTACATACATACACACACACATACTGTACATACATACACACACACATACTGTACATACATACATACACACACACATATACTGTACATACATACACACACACACATACTGTACATACATACACACACATACTGTACATACACACACACATACTGTACATACATACACACACATATACTGTACATACATACACACACACACATACTGTACATACATACACACACACATATACTGTACATACATACACACACACACATACTGTACATACATACACACACACAAACACACACACACATATACTGTACATACATACACACACACACATACTGTACATAAATACACACACAATCACACACATACTGTACATAAATACACACACACATACTGTACACACACACATATATACTGTACATACATACACACACATACTGTACATACATACACACACACATACTGTACATACATACACACACACACATACTGTACATACATACACACACACACATATACTGTACATACATACACACACACATACTGTACATACATACACACACACATACTGTACATACATACACACACACATATACTGTACATACATACACACACACACATATACTGTACATACATACACACACACATACTGTACATACATACACACACACACATACTGTACATACATACACACACACATACTGTACATACATACACACACACACATACTGTACATACATACACACACACACATACTGTACATACATACACACACATATACTGTACATACATACACACACATACTGTACATACATACACACACACACACATATACTGTACATACATACATACACACATACTGTACATACATACACACACACATATACTGTACATACATACACACACAGACACACACACACACACACACATACTGTACATACATACACACACACACATACTGTACATACATACACACACACACATACTGTACATACATACACACACATATACTGTACATACATACACACACACATACTGTACATACATACACACACACATACTGTACATACATACATACACACACACATATACTGTACATACATACACACACACATACTGTACATACATACACACACACACATATACTGTACATACATACACACACACATACTGTACATACATACACACACACACATACTGTACATACATACACACACACACACATACTGTACATACATACACACACACATACTGTACATACATACACACACACATACTGTACATACATACACACACACATATACTGTACATACATACACACACACACACATACTGTACATACATACACACACACACATACTGTACATACATACACACACACACATACTGTACATACATACACACACACATACTGTACATACATACACACACACATACTGTACATACATACACACACACACATACTGTACATACATACACACACACACATACTGTACATACATACACACACACATACTGTACATACATACACACACACACACACATACTGTACATACATACACACACACATACTGTACATACATACACACACACATACTGTACATACATACACACACACACATACTGTACATACATACACACACATATACTGTACATACATACACACACACATACTGTACATACATACACACACACACATACTGTACATACATACACACACAAACACACATACTGTACACACACACATACTGTACATACACACACACACATACTGTACATACATACACACACACATACTGTACATACATACACACACACACATACTGTACATACATACACACACACATACTGTACATACATACACACACACATACTGTACATACATACACACACACACATACTGTACACACACACATACTGTACATACATACACACACATACTGTACATACATACACACACACAAACACACACATACTGTACACACACACACACACACATACATACATACACACACACATACTGTCCATAGACACATACATACTGTACATAAATACACACACAAACACACACATATACTGTACATACATACACACACACAAACACACACATACTGTACATAAATACACACACATACTGTACACACATACACACACACAAACACACACACACATATACTGTACATACATACACACACACACATACTGTACATACATACACACACACACATACTGTACATACATACACACACACATACTGTACATACATACACACACACATACTGTACATACATACACACACACATACTGTACATACATACACACACACACATACTGTACATACATACACACACACATACTGTACATACATACACACATACACACACACACACACATATACTGTACATACATACACACACACACACACACACACACACATATACTGTACATACACACACACACACACACACACACACATACTGTACATACACACACACACAGACACACACACACATATACTGTACATACATACACACACACACACACACATACTGTACATACATACACACACACATTTATACTGTACATATAGACACACACACATACTCTACATACATACACACACACATACTGTACATACATACACACACACAAACACACACATATACTGTACATACATACACACACACAAACACACACATATACTGTACATACATACACACACACACATATACTGTACATACATACACACACACAAACACACACATATACTGTACATACATACACACACACAAACACACTCATATACTGTACATACATACACACACACAAACACATACACACATACTGTACATAAATACACACACACACATACTGTACACACACACAAACACACATACTGTACATAAATACACACACAAACACACACACATATACTGTACATACATACACACACACAAACACACACATACTGTACATACATACACACACACAAACACACACATACTGTACATACATACACACACACAAACACACACACATACTGTACATACATACACACACACAAACACACACACATATTGTACATACATACACACACACAAACACACACACATACTGTACATACATACACACACACAAACACACACATACTGTACATACATACACACACACAAACACACACACATATTGTACATACATACACACACACAAACACACACACATACTGTACATACATACACACACACACACATACTGTACATACATACATACACACACACATACTGTACATACATACACACACACACACATACTGTACATACACACACACACACACATACTGTACATACATACACACACACACACACACATACTGTACACACACACACACACACATACTGTACACACACACACACATGCTGTACACACACACACACATACTGTACACACACAAACACACACACACATACTGTACATACACACACACACACACACACACATCAGAGTTTTAATAAACACAGCAACCTCCAGTTCTCATCTGTTGTAAGTGTAATTGTAGAGATCTGATATATTGTCATTGTTGTGTGTGAGATGGAGAGTAAATGTAGTGTATATAAAGATTTTGTGTAGTTCATGTTTTCAATGCTAAAACTGAGTGTGTTAAGTGTGAGAAGGTTTTCTTTCTTGCAGGATGAGGAACTGCAGTATTACAGATGAAGGTTGTGCTGCTCTGGATTCAGCTCTGAGGTCAAACTCCTCATCACACCTGAGAGAACTGAATCTGGACGGTAATAATCCAGGAGAATCAGGAGTGAAGCTGCTCTCTGATCTACTGAAGGATCCACACTGTAAACTGGAGACACTACAGTGAGTTACTGACTTCCTGTCTCTTTACTCTACTGTATTGTAAGACATTGAGTAATATTCAGTGTGTTCTGTAAAATGTCACATCTAGTGTGTGCATTACGCTTCTGTTGTTCATAAGGAATGTGATGAGTGACTCTGTTTAACGTTGTCTGTAATTCTGTCCTCTTCTGTTTTTCAGCATTAATTATGATAAACTCACCAGGTCTGGTGTATGACCGGAGTCTGACCTCAAACCTCTTGTCCAGGATAAAGCAGTAGTGGTGAAGCGTTAGAACCCGTCCCACATTTCCAGCAGTTTGGGAGCTGAATCATTCATATTCAGATGTAGAAGTTCCAGAACAATAACCGTGACTGACCACATCCTTTTATCCACTCAGCTACAAGTTACTTCAGGCTTTAATCACATATTTTACAATCCAAAGTCCAATCCTTCAGCATCTACACACAACACAGAGATATCATCACACCATCACACTGATTACACAAACACACATCCAGCTGTTGGAGATGTTTATAGTCAATTTTTACCTCCTTATTTTTATATCACATTTGTTTCTGCACAGATGATTTGAGTTACAGTTGGAATATTTATCTTTATTTTATTATTTTTTTAATTACTTCTTTTCATATGTTTTTTGTTTGCTAATCTGTGTTTAATTGTAACCATGGTAACAGGTCTGCTGATTGATTTGTTGTTGTAGTGACCCAGTTTTGTATATATGTTGTATACATGTCATTTCCACTGTGTGTAATTACAGAATAAACAGTGAGTGTGAGTGAAACACAACAATTCAGGTGTTTGAGGTGTGTTTGATCACAAACCTTTCTGAAGCAGTAACTGTTCTGTCTCAGTAACATGATCACTTCCTGTCTCTCAGGTGCTGCAGTATTGGGTGTGGAGCTGAACACAGGAAGTTACTGCAAGGAAAACATTCAACAATTCAATTTAATGAACAATTCAATCTCAACAACTTAATTTAAGTCCTACATGATGGAGCAGACTGGAGCCCAGTGTTAGACCCAAATCATGTTCATTCACATGTTAAAGAAAACTGCTGCATCTTTGTGGAAGTCCGTGTCATTCACAAGGAAGCAGTTTACTGGAACGGATCAGAATCTGAATCACTTCACTGCCTGTGAGTTGGGACACAGGTTTAGGATCAGACTCAGGAGAACACTTTGTATTCAAGTGGAACCTTAAATTAATATAAGTTCTCTAAATAGACCTGCACATGTAAACAAGATTAAGTTTGTGTGTGTGTGTGTGTGTGTGTGTGTGTGTGTGTCTCTGTGTCCATGTCCACCAGCTCAGTTCAGAATGGCAGAAGAGTGAATAGTGTGTGTGAGGGGTGTGTGGGATCATCCACAATGCTGTTAGATCTGCGGATGCAGCGTGTGGAGTAAATGTCTGTGACTGAGGGGAGAGAGACTCCAATGATCTTCTCAGCTGTCCTCACTATCCGCTGAAGGGTCTTGCGATCCGAGACGGTGCAATTCCCAAACCAGGCAGTGATGCAGCTGCTCAGGATGCTCTCGATGGTCCCTCTGTAGAAGGTGGTCAGGATGGGAGGTGGAAGATGAGCCTTCCTCAGTCTTTGCAGGAAGTAGAGGCACTGCTGGGCTTTTCTGGTGATGGAGCTCGTGTTGAGTGACCAGGTGAGGTTCTCCACCAAGGGATTTGGTGCTCTTGACGATCTCCATGATGGACTCATCTATGTTCAGTGGAGAATGGTCACTCTTTGCTCTCCTGAAGTCAACAACCATCTCTTTAGTCTTGTTGACATTCAGGGAGAGGTTGTTGGCTCTGCACCAGGCTGTTAGTTGTTGCACCTCCTCTCTATATTCTTAAGCCTTTGGACACACAGGTTCCTGCTGCAGTTCCCTGCAGTTTAGGTAGGACACACACACACACACACACACCAAGCAGAAAGCTATTTCTTCTGGAATATAATGGAATTGTTCTGCCATCAAAATGGAGTAAGTGTCGTAGTTCGTTAAGCTACATCCCCAATACCTACAATAGCCGTGATGGCTAACGTTATTTCTTTTACAGGAAGTGATGATGTGCGAAGCCGCAGCCGTCCTCTTGAAAGGCTACGGCTTGCTCCGGAGGAAACTAGATAAAATAAGCAGATCACACACACCAGTATCAGCATCTGTCTGTATGTGTCGGTGTAATTTTGCAGTGTTTTTGCCAGTATCCTGCTGATCATCATGACAATGTCTGCTACAGGTCAAAGACGCTCAGAGATGGAAGGAGTGGAGCCTTCCTCTGGCTCGACTTCCTCTGATTAAGATGGGAGATGATCTCGGTATGGATACACAATAATAGTATTTTTCTAGAATTATCATATCATGATGTGTCATGAATATAACTGCACTGTGACCTGATTCTCACATGTATCTGCAGCCTCCAGAAATCTGATCTACCCAGCGCTTATCTGCTACGTGGTGGCGAAACTGGAGCTGGGGTCGCGTAGACACTTCCAGTTGATTGGATACGACAGGTATTGTACATGTGTGTGAGAGAGAGATGTTTTTCTCCAGATTTGTCACTGACACGTTGTTCTGTTTGTTCCAGTGTGCCATTTGGCTTTGCCGGTCTTCGTCAGTCCCATCATGAGAACTGAGATGTATGAATACGTGCTGTGGCTGACCTCAGGACAGGCCCAGCCAAGCTTCCATTTTACACCTCTCTTAGATCTTCAAGTTGTGTGTGGCCAGCAGAAATCTTTTTTTCGGTTCACCTGAATTAAGCTTTAAATACTGTGAGGTCATCACTAGGGCAGTCATCACTTTCCCCGACAGAGTCACAAGGAGCTTCATTGAACACCTTCTTTTGGTAAGTAAGATTATTCCTCATTGTGAAACAGTTTCTAGGTTTTAAATGCAAAGCGTCGTCCTCATCACCAATCTACTTTCCTTGTCTGTCTTGTAGCTGTCTTGCAAACTGCAAAAAGACAATTCAGAAGAACCTGAGTGGCTGCTAGCGCTCCGGCAGCTGCACAGAACTACATTAGCAAACGCTAATGTCAGTGATGACCCAGAGCAGCACATGGTGTCTACCAGCCAGAGATTCAGAGTCTCTGAGATTCAGGAGTTAAAACATGATCCCCCGAATGAGCCGATCCCTGAACTCCAGCCTCCTGGTCCGGAGCAGCTTGCTGAACTGGAAGGTATGTTACACTCCACCATGTGGACAAAAACTAAACTGAACCCTATAAACTATTTGTATTGTGGAAGCTGGGAGTACAAACTCAGTCCACAACAACATGATGATTTCTGATCATGTCTCTATTTTTAATGTCAAGACTCTACTATGTACTTTAGGTACTTTAAAATACTCAGAGAAAAGCTACCAAAAGAACCATTCTGTAATCTAATAACCACAGACACCACAAGTCTCATTCTTTACTGCAAGAGAAGACACTGAGCTCGATGCTCTATCTTTCCTCATTCAGTTTTAATCAACTAAATTATTGTCTGTTTAACAGCTTTGCTTTCTTCACGGTACCAGTTGGGAGATCTGCTGGGGAACGGATGCTTCGGCTTTGTCTTCAAAGCGGTCCGGATCGCAGATAATAAAAAGGTAAAGTTTGTAAAAAAAAGAAAGGTTTTTGCTGATACATGATAATTGCTGTGAATTTGTATTAATTAAGCTTAATTAAATCAGAACAAATGATGCCTTTTAGAATTGACTAATTATTTCCTGTATATGTGAACAGGTCGCTGTTAAGGTCGTCAAGAAGTCCGGATTTACCACAACTATGAAAATGGTAAGTAAAGTTACTCTAATTCACTGTAGTAAAATATATTCCTCCTCACATACAGAACATCATTTCATTACCTGTCGTTTATCATAGATATTACAGGAACACAAGAACTGATCTAGCAGTCCAAACCTTTACCATTGGAACATTTCTGCTTAGCACACTTTAGATGTATTCACATCCAGCCCATGTCTGTTCTCATTTTAGTCCGGAGAGACGGAGGAGCTGCCCTCAGAGGTGGCGCTAATGAGAATGGTGTCTGAGCCACCTGTCTGTAGCAACGTTGTGGAGTTACTGGAGTGGTTTGACATGGGCCATCAGTTCGTCATGATCATGGAATGGCCCAGTCCCAGTATGGACCTCTTGGAATTCATGGAGCTTCAGGGTGGTTCCCTGTCTGAAGCACAGGCTCGAGACATCATGGTGCAGGTGATTCGGGCGGCTCGTCACTGCTGTGAACGTGGAATGGTACACAGAGACATCAAGGTCGAGAAACTCATCATCAACCCCGAAACCCTGGAAGTGAAACTGATTGATTTTGGCTGTGGGGAATTGCTGAAGGACACTCCCAGCAAACATTTTGTGACATTGCTCTTGGTGTTCTTTCTCTCTTTTGCACTCAGGCACTATATTCCTTATACCTCCTGAGTGCCTGTTCCGTGGAGAGTACATGGGTGTTCCTGCCACCATCTGGGGTCTGGGCATTCTTCTGTATCACTTCCTCAGTGGACAAATCCCCTTCATTGATATAGAACAAGACTTCAGTTATGGGTACCTGAATGCACTTCCTGACGTGTCTCAAGGTGAGTCGATGCAGAAACATGCACAATAAACTAAATATGCTAAATAGAGCAAAATGACCTTAAACAGATTCATTTTTATACATTTTTATCTCAACAGAGTGCTTCCAGCTGCTAATGTGGTGTCTGGATTTAAACCCTGAAACACGCCCAACATTCGAGCTCTTGGCCAGGCACGAGTGGTTTACTGGGGGCAGTTCAGGACAGAGTCCAGGTTAGACAGCGAGTAGACCTGATTAATATGATTGTAAAGAACAGAAAAACAGGAATGTGTCTCAGTTATGTAAGACTCTGATATTAAACTTCAGTCCATTTTTCTTTTCTCTTATCAGCTCAGGAGTCTTCTGGACACTAAAACCTGCTACTGAAGCCTTGTGAGAACTCTGATGGGAAGAGCAAGACGAGAAAGAGAGACCGAGATCAGAAATTCAGAATTCTGAATTATTTTCACAATGGTTACCATTCTGTGTGGTCAACTACACATTTGTGAACATTTTACACTTGTGATTTGCCTTTTGCCCAGTAGGGCAACACAGACACACACACACACACACCACTCTAAAATATGGCATAATTTCATGTAAATGAACACATATGCTTTTTTTAAAATCTTAATTTATGAACAATAAAACACATTTACATGAAATTATGCACCCTGCTGGACTTCCATGACCAAGCTGGCAGAGGCTGGCATGCGGGGAAGAACCTGGCATCATCTTAGGAGAGGGTTGATGATCTCAGGATGATCTGGGACTTTTTGTCCTCTGTGGTGCTAACTGCAGTGTCCCGATGCAGAGTGTTCATGAGAAGCACATTCCTTCTCTGTTTGGGGCAGTAGGAGACAAGAGCATGCGTGTCAGTAAACACAAACTGGGAGGAGAATGTGGCCCTTTCTCTTGTCGCCAGCAGTGCAGGGGGAAGCTCTGGTTTGTTCTTTCTCACGGTTCCCACCATGGCCAGCTTCCTCCTTAGCACCTCCTGGCCAAGGACGTGAAATAGGACATGAAAAGGTGTCACAAGTGATGCTGTGTCCCTGAAAGCCCTCTGTCACCTCGAGAACCACATGCTGGCTCTGATTCTTCTCTGGCTGGCCATCCGCAGGTTTCCCAGTGTACAGCTGCATGTTCCAGGCGTAGCTAGTCTGGGCATCACAGGCTACCCAGATTTTGATTCCATACTTGCCATGTTTACTTGCCAGATATTGTTTGAATCCACATCGACCTCTGAACGGGACCAGGCTCTCATCCACTGTCACATCAGTGCCGGGATTATACATTAGCTGCAGGCGACACACCCACTTATCCCAGACCTGTCGGATGGCAGCCAGTTTGTCTCTGGCATGGCGCGCTGGTCTGGTGTTGCGATCATCGAAATGAGGTGGAATGTCTTCAGCAGCAAAAAATTGCCCTCCCCATCTGAACATGCCACAGGCTGGACATAGCCTCTTTACTGGACCGGTAGACCCCAGCAAGAATCAAAAGACTCAGATTACCCTGTTGATCTTTTTTTTTAATCTATTTTCGTTCCAGCTGTCACCATATACACGACACCCCTCCTTGTTGATCATTTCTAGTACTATCTTTTCAATTTCCTCTGACATAAACACCTCAAAGTTCGACTTTATGCTAACAGCATGAGAGACAGCATACCTTGTTGTCCCTCCTCTCCCGCTCTGCCCCCAACATACGGTGTTGGTTGCTTGGAGGAATGGAGGACCAGAGAATATTTCCATCTTTGGATTGGACAATATCTTTATTTTCAGGAGGCTCCTCTTCATCACCCTCTGACACTTCCTCCTCCTCCTCTTCTTCTGCAGGTTCTGCCTCATCTCTCTCTTCCTCCACAAGGTCAAAAATGAGGTGAAGGGCCTGTAATGCGGTGTAGGTCCTCTTCATTTTGCTGTCTCAGAGTGAAATAAGAAATGCCCCAAGGCTGCTATAAATTCAGGGTTTTTTTTTGTTTGTTATCTTGTCCCCAATTTGGCAAAGGCATGTCTCATAGCTTTTGTTTTGTCTGGAGGCCCAATGAAATGCAATGCCCAATGCTTTGAAGTGTGTTTGACTGTGTGTGTGTGTGTGTGTGTGTATCAGATGTTGCAAATCACAAGTGTGAAATGTTTATGATTTTGTAGCTTTTGTTTTGTCTGGAAGCCCAATAAAATGCAAATGTTTTGAAATGTGTTTGACTGTTTGTGTGTGTGTGTGTGTGTGTGTATATGAGGTGTGTGTGTGTGTGTGTAGAAGACCACAGATGCTATAAAATATATTTAGAAACACATAATTAAAAAAATAGTAATAATTAATTTAACTTGCAATGAGCATAGTATAGAACCATCCATGTCATTTTCAGGCAAGTATGTGGAAGAAAATTGTATTTTCATGCAAGGATTACTGGTTTAATTCCCACTAAAAATACCCAAGACACCAAATTTACTATTCAATTAATTTAATTCAGAAAAAAAGAGAATCCACTAATCTTTCGGTGTTAATGACTGAAGATGAAATTCCTTTCTCTTCCAGCAGATGGCGGCACTTGCACTTAGTTTGTTAACAATATAAAGAGAACGGAAATAAAGTTAGACAAAAGATTTTTTAAAAATTGCTTTTACCCTTTCTTTTGGGCAGCTGGTAAATATATATATATATATATAGTTGAATGTTCTTATTAGATTATCAAGGAAACATTTATTTTTTCCGCCAATTTAATTCAAACTTTATTTATTTTTATATTTATTTCACATGAAATGAAATATTCCAAGTCTTCTTGCTTTTCATTTAGATCATTATGGCTCGCAACTCATGAAAATGAAACATCCAGTATCTCAAAATATTAGAATCAAAATATTAATAAGATACTTACAGAAATTATTTAGGATACAGAAAAGGCAAACATCTGAGTAAATTATGTTCATTTATGCACATAATATTTGGTTGAGGCTCCTTTTGCACAGATTACTGCATTAATGAGGAGTGGCATGGAGGCCATCAGCCTGTGGCACTGCTGAGGTGTAATGGAAGCCCAGGTTACTTTGATATCGGCCTTCAGCTCATCTGTATTGTGAGGTCTGGTGTCTCTCGTCTTCCTCTTGACAATACTCCATAGATTCTCTATAGGGTTCAGGTCAGGTGAGTTGGTCGGCCAGTCAAACACAGTAACACCACAATCAGCAAACCAGTTCCAAGTAGTTTTGGCACTGTGGGCACGGGCCATGTCCTGCTGGAAAAGGAAATCAGCATCTCCATAAAGCTTGTCATCAGATGGAAGCATGAAGTGCTCTAAAATCTCTTGGTAGATTGCTGCATTGACTTTGGACTTAATAAAACACAGTGGACCAACACCAGCAGATGACATGGCACCCCAAATCATCACTGACTGTGGACACTTCACACTGGACTTCAAACAGCTTGGATTCTGGGCCTTTCCTCTCTTTCTCCAGACTCTGGGACCTTGATTTTCAAATGAAATGCAAAATTTACTTTCACCTGAAAAGAGGACTTTGAACCACTGAGTAATCTCCAGTTCTTCTTCTCCTTAGTCCAGATAAGATGCTTCTGATGTCTTAAGTTTCTAGTTCAGGAGTGGCTTGACACTAGAAATGTGACACTTGTAGCCCATTTTCTGGACACATCTGAGTGTGGTGGTTCTCGATCCTCTGACCCCAGCCTCAGTCCACTCCTTATAAAGCTCCACCACATTCTTGAATTGGCTTCGCTTGACAATCTTCTCAAGGCTACGATCATCCCTGTTGCTTGTGCACCTTTTCCTATCACACTGTGCCCTTCCAGTCTCCTTTCCATGAATATGCTTTGATACAGCGCTCTGTGAACAGCCAGCCCTTTCAGCTATGATCTTCTGTGGCTTACCATCCTTATGGAGGGGGTCAATGAGTGTCTTCTGGACAACCGTCAGGTCAGCAGTCTTCCCCATGATTGTGGTAGTGTGTACTGAACCTGACTGGGAGATTTGTGGGATTTCTACTGCATTAAAAGAGAGTTGCTCAAAGTGGAAATTAAATATTCTAATGTTTTGAGATACGTTTTTTTCTGTAGGCCACAATTATGAAAATTAAAATAGAAAAACGCTTGGAACATTTTAGTTTACATGAAATGAGTCTAGAATATATACACTTCTCATTTTCTGAAGTAACTTAAGCAAAACATGTTGAACTTTTCCACGATATTCTAATTTTTCCAGATGCACCTATATTTCTATAGCATGCAGAAACACGTCTTCAGTTAAAGTTCACATCACATATCAGAATGAAGAAAAATCTCTGTCACTTTATCTGTGTCATGGATGTTGACTTTATAATATCTTTATATCTTCAGGGGTTTCCACACACCACGATCTCTCTAGAGTTTACACACAATGGGGACAGGGGGTGGATCTGATACTAAATTGTACCGTGTGTATGTGTGTGTGTGTGTGTGTGTGTGTGTGTGTGTAGCACTGGGGTTTTATCCAGAGTGTATTCCTGACTCATTTACTCTGTGATCCTCATGAGCATGAAGCGCGTGCAGAAGATAAATAAATACTCAGTCAGGACACGTGGACTCGGACCTTACACACTGCTTTGTGTTCGATTCACACTTGCAGCGCGATTGGCGCACACAGGCACACGCGCACGCCGTTTGTAAAATAAGTCCCGCCCCTCACATCTCCGTGCAGTGTTGCCACATTGAGAGTTTTTCAGGGAGGTCGGATATTTTTTTTCCTTGAACTAGAGAATCTGAAGAAGTTGAACAGGGAGGTAAGAGGATCTGGCAACCGCGCGCACGATCGCACTGGAGTTAAAGAAACTTTACGCACGGTCAAGGTGGAGTCCATAATTCCCACACGCGCACACACACACCATGGAGAGACGCGCACCGCAGGACACACACTCTTCACTCTTCACGCTTTCATTCATTTATCTTCTTCACGGTTGCATTGTCCTCCAGTAACTGTCTCTAGCACGCGAGCACTCTCGCGTGTAATTGACGCACGTCGGCAAAGACGTTTTATTCCTCTTTGCCTCTCTCTCTCTCTCTCTCTGTCTCTCTCTCAGGCGCGTGGTTTGTTTCGTCTTGTCTGTTTTTATTTATTCAGTATTATTTTTTGCCGTATGCAGCTCATCATATTTTCTCTCTTTTTTTCCCCACGCCACTTTTCAGAGAGATAATTTTGTCCTTGTTCAGAATTACGGGCCACGTGCGATGCTCGTGCACACTTGTCTGGTCTTGTATTGAAGCAGGTTCTTGATCCTAAACTGTGACCTGAAGCTCGTCCCTGATGTTTTAATCTCTAAATACGATAGTATCTTTGATAGATACAGAGGTGCGTTTGTATTTTTCTTGTCCTGATTTAATAAAATTGCCCTTTATTAGATGTAAGGGGAGATTCTATGAGCAAATAGAAAATAATCAGCTCATTGACCCTGCTCCGTGCATCACAGTTTCCCATGCTAATTCACTTATCAAAGCCTTACATATTAAAATAGTTTAATTGATGTATATCGGATATTGTAGTTGGTGGGTGTGTATGTAGAAGATTTAGATTATAAATACATATATAATGTATTTGCCTTTCAACAAATCATTTGATTTTTGTCAGATAAGGTTCACTGGCAAGGCTAGTAAACTATGTGCATGCACGTGCACGTGTGAGTCCAGGACATCTGAAGTACTGAGGTTGATATGAAAATGGCAGGACAGGGACAAATGACAGATTATAAAGGGCTACCTTTATTTTAAATCAAGTTTTTTTTAAATCCTGGTAAACTATAAACATAAAACTATAATGTTGCATCATATATGACATGTGATTTAATGTTAAAACTGTGTGAGTGGTGCTCTGTGTTGTGGCAGGACTCAGAACAGTGTCCAGAGTTGTAGAGGACAGCAGTCACCAGGCCCTGAATGTTCATTTCACCAGGACATAAACTCCTGTGTCCTCCTTGAGACACCATATTACCTGTGATCGTAAAAATCCCTCCCCATCCTATCATGTATAACAGGTATTTCCATGAGTCTGATAGTTTAAAGTTTGTATGTATTTTTTTAATGAATTTGAGGCTATTTGTACAATATGTTTACGCAGGAATGCTAAGGGGGTGTAGCGTTTAACCTATTGTAAAAAAATAAATAAAATGGAAATAACACATTTCTGCCTCATCACATACTCAAAATCCACCTTAGCTCGGAATTTGAAGATATTATAAGCATTCGATGCTGTTTTAACCGTATTTGGAGCGAAACAATTGTATTAATTCCTTAGATTTGATGCACTGAAGTGATGTATTTTGTAGATTATTCATTGTCAAATTAATCAAAACAATGTAGTAAAATTTCTTAATTTGGAAGCACAAATAATGGCATTATGGCATTTTTTCTTCAAAGTGATGTAACTAATTAGTTAAATGGCGTTTATTTTCTGTCTGTCTGGTGGCATCATTTTCAAATCTTGTCCCTGATTTTTTTTAAATGCTGTCATTTGATTTTATTGCTCTTTATAGATATGGTTAATAACTTAATAAAAATAACAGATGTTTTGAGTGAACGTTTAGAATATCTTAGGCTTTAATTCTGTAAATAACAAGACTATTCATTAAGTTCACTGACTTTTTGTATTGACAGATTTCGTCAAGAATATCCCTTCGATGAATTGGAAATGTAAGTTTTGTGCATTCTCTACTAATGGTCAAGGAAGAATACGACAGCACTACAAAGAGTGTCATGGACATCATAGAAGGTGTTCAGGCCTCATCTGTATTTACAAAGACTGTCTGAAAACTTTTCAAACCCAGGCAGAACTTAAACATCATTTGGGAAAGCATAAAGGAACGTATAAGATTGTAAACCAATTATTCTGTGATTTGTGTACATTCTCAGAGCCTAGTGACACTAACAAATATTTCATTCATATGAAGATTCATTTGAGAAACAGAGAAGTTGTTAAATGTCCTTTTGCAGGTTGCCTTTTTAAGTCTAGTGTGCTTGTGGTATATATTGGGTGATTGCCAGTTTACCCATACAACTTTGATCAACATTATCATCAATATATTTAGCTGTGTTATGCAAAACTCTGCATGTAAAAAACTATGGTTACAGCAAGGTTCTAGAGCCTCTGATTAGGGATCTTCAGTTCCTTGAGAGACAAGGTGTGTTTGTTTCGAGTCTTGGATCAAATGTTAAAGGCACAATTTTGTATGTATCTGCAGACAATTTGGGTGTACATTCACTTGCAGGATTTCAGGAGTCTTTTAATGTTGACAAGTTTTGCAGATTTTGTCTGGCAAATCGTGTAGATATTCAGCAATATGAGGTCAGAAGTGGGGCTTTTACATTGAGAACACCAGAATTGTTTGATGAAGCTGTTCCTGTTTTGAAACAAAGTGATGTGTCTTCTGTTGATGGTGTAAAAAGAGACTGTCCCCTAAACAGACTGACTCACTTTCATGATGCCAAAGGATTTCCCCCTGATTTTCTACACGATGTACTAGAAAGAATTGTACCTGTGGAGTTCTGCATATGCCTGTCAGATCTGATTGCAAAGAATTATTTTATAATAAATGAACTTAATGACAGAATAACAACATTCCCTTTTAAATTCTCTGACAAAACTAATAGACCCCAGACAATACATACAAACTTTCAAAAAAAATGGCACTATAGGTGGCAATGGACATGAGAACTGGGCACTTCTGAGGTTTCTTCCACTGTTAGTTGGCCACTGCATTCCAGAAGGTGAAAATACTTGGCAAATAATTCTTGAATTAAAAGACATTGTTGAACTGATATCCAGCCCCTCATTCACATCAGAAATTCTGTGTTACTTACAAGCCAAAATCTCTGACCACTGACAGTTGCTTTTAGAAGTTTTTCCCTGTACTAAATTGCGGCCCAAACACCATTTTCTAGAACATTAACCCTTGCTTATGAAACAATTTGGTCTCCTAATTGAATTTTGGACAATAAGATTTGAGGCTAAACACTCTTTCTTTAAGAACGTGGTTCATGATGCTGGTAATTTTAAAAAATATTTTGCACACTTTGGCCACAAGACATCAATTAATGTTGGCAAAGAGCTGTGTTAAATTATTAGTGTTTACATGAATTAAAACTTTTTCCAACTGTTACACACTGATGATCTTTTATCAGCAATAGAATTACACATTGCACCTATTACACATGTCTGTTCTTATTGCTTGTACAAATTGTTTAATACTTTGGTAATGTTCAGCATTCTCCTACATAAATGACCAAGTATTGTTTGAATCTTTTAAAGCTCAAGGTGATGTTATCTTTTTGAAGTATTTGGTAAGCTGAAGTTATATGAACTAAAGCTTTTAAGTATTTGACTTAGAAGTTCTCTGGTTTCTTCACTTCTTTCTTGAACTCTCTCTCAGGCTTCCTCTCTCTTTAACATTTCTCCCATGTTACATGTTAAAGGAACCCATATTATAATTTACTAAAATTGATGTTTTGCTATATGCAACTGTAAAATGTGTTATTCTACCAAAATGCATTTTAAAGCATGCCTAACATTGTTAAAATAAATTGTATATTTCTGAGATATTAAGAAGTTGATTCAGTGTGACTAACATTATTAGTCTAGTCGAGTTTAAATAAAATGAGGATTTTGTGTATTTACATGAAAAAGTGAGTTTTTTAATTGATAATATAACAGCACGTTGTTTGCACTTAGTATAAAGTTGAAACAACAAATGATCATTAGTTAAACACTATGTAAGACATATTTCCTTGAGTTGAAACAAATCGTATCCTTAAGTTGAGTTTACTCACATTTTTAAGGCAGCAGGGGAACTTTTGTTTCTAAGTTTAACCAACTTAAAATGTTTTAGTGAGCCCTTCATGATAAATATCATTCAAATCTAATTATAGTTTTAATCTAAACATATTTAGCGGGTTTCAGAAGGCCATATTTTCCTTCATTGTATCAGGACACACCTGTTTAAACGATGTTGGAAGACCTTCTGTCTTCTGACTTCATGACGCGGAGATTCAGAGAAATCAAATTAACTCTGACCCACATTGCAGCTCGAATATGTTTCCTAGATCTCATATCCCCTGGACTGTTTTTTTTAAACAAAAACTTTTACCGTCCCACTTTTATTTGGGTGTGGAATCTGAAATAGACATCAGCTACTACTGGGATGCTGTAGAACTAACCCTGCCCGTTCCTAACCTGCTTCTTAGCTGGCTTTAGTGTGTGGTTTTGGTAAATGTGTGTAACGTGTGTAAGGTCTGGACCTGCGTTTCATGGATAACAGAGAAGTTTTAGATTTCATTTACATGAATTATTTAGGACGATGTGTTTCTTCAAAGCCACAGAGGCAGGATATGAGGGATTGTCATGTGTCTGGACACTTTAGAACATGGCAGTTCAGGTCCTGAGGTCTGGAAATACCTCCTAGATGCTGCTGTAGAGGTCGTATAACCATTCCAAGAGCTTCCATCCTGCACACGCTCACCTTCAGACCTGTCCATTTCAGCTGTGCTGCAATTATTGTACACATACATTCTGCTAATGTGTTACTGTACGCAAAAACTAGCATTGGAGCTAAAAATATTATTCATCCCAGTGTGAGGAATAAAGTCCGGAGGAAGAATTCTGTACAGATTTTCCACAGTAAACGCGTCTCAGCTGATGGACTGCATCCGGGGTGAAAGGTGAAAGTTGTGGAAACTTCATTTCAGATCAGATCAGGTTTCAGATCCACAAAAAAAATCCACGTGTGTGTGTGTGTATGTGTGTGTATGTGTGTGTATGTGTGTGTATGTGTGTGTATGTGTGTGTATGTGTGTGTGTGTGTGTGTGTGTATGTGTGTGTGTATGTGTGTGTGTGTGTGTGTATGTCTGTGTGTGTATGTCTGTGTGTGTGTGTGTGTGTGTATGTGTGTGTATGTGTGTATGTGTGTGTATGTATGTGTGTGTGTGTGTGTGTGTGTGTGTGTATGTCTGTGTGTGTGTGTGTGTGTGTATGTGTGTATGTGTGTGTGTGTGTGTGTCTGTGTGTGTGATCTTTTCAATCCTTTAATCTCTCTTGTTTCAGTAAAATATGTTGAATATGATGTATATAGCGTATGATGTTCAGCTGATTGCTTGTTAGTTTATTTATTCCTTTATAGGTTTATTTGTTTATTTCTTTATTCCGGCTCTTTGGTTTTGAATACTGATTCATTTAAGCCGTTCGTCTGTTTGTTCATTCAGTTGATTTTAATTCATTCGGTTTGTTCATTTGTTTATTCATTTTTGTGTTCATTCATTCTTTCATTCTTTCACTCATTCATTCATTCCTTTGTATTAAGTCATTTCTTCATCCATTAAATGGCTTGCTTCATTCATTCACTTGCTTTCTTTTGCTTATATTTAATTTACTCATTTTATTCACAACATGCTGTAATTCATTCATTCATTCATTCAGTATTTCTGTCTTTCATTCATTCACTCAGTTGATTATTCAATCATTCAATTATTCATTAGTTTTTTTGTTCTGTTCATTCATTCATTCACTCGGTTATTCACTCATTCATTTGTATTAACTCATTTCTTCATTCATAATATGGAGTGCTTCATTCATTCGGTTTCTTTTGCTTTGATGTATTATACTCATTTTATACACAACACTCTGTAATTCATTCATTCATTCATTTGTTCATTCATTCACATTCATTACTCACTTCTTCTCAATGCACAATTTTTAATTAATTTAATTCTATGTTAATTTATTCATTCATTCATGTTTTACTTAATATTTCTTTATTCACTTTTTTCACTCAGTAATTCACTCGTTCATTAGGTTTAACCTTGACGTTAAATTTCTGCCTGTTCTGGATGGATGGATGGATGGATGGATGGATGGATGGATGGATGGATGGATGGATAGATAGATAGATAGATAAAGGAAGGAAATAAAAGGAAAGGAAGGGATAGATGAGTGAATCATGTATAAATGAATAAATGACAGTGGTAAGCTCTCCTGCTTTCTCTCTCTGCTATTCATTCATCATGATTGTGTGTGTGTGTGTGTGTGTGCGTGTTAATTGTGATGGCTAGACCACTGGATCAGAGCATCTCCAAAACTCTTGCAGCTCTTGTGGGGTGTTCCCGGTCTGCAGTGGTCAGTATCTATCAAAGTCCTGTATGTTGCAAAGCGGGGCCCACAGAGGATCTGCTGCTAACATCTTGGTGCCAGATCCCACAGCACACCTTCAGGGATCTAGTGGAGTCCATGCCTCGATGGATCAGGGCTGTTTTGGCAGATAAAGAGGGACCAACACAATATTAGGCAGGTGGTCATAATGTTATGGCTGATCGGTGTGTATATAACACTTTAGAATGGATTTGATCTTGATGCAGTTTTACAGAAATATAAAGAGCCTGAGGGTCAGCTGCATTAACACCTCCCACCCTTCCATCCTTTTCTTTTTCCTGTGATGTTATCCACTAACACCACACTTTTGTTTGAGACCTGTGAATCCTGGGCAGCATGACACACTAAACAACATGCAGTAGGATGTATGAGGAGGGTGATGTGTGTGTGTGTGTGTGTGTGTGTGTGTGTGTACAACCCCTGGCAAAAAGTATGGAATCACCACTCTTAGAAGATGTTCATTCAACTGATTAATTGTGTAGAAAAAAAACCAATCACAGACAAGCCACAAAACTATTTTCATTTAACATTCTAACCTCCTGGCTTTATGAAACACTTACACAAATAAAACAGAAAGAAAATTGTAGTCAACTGCAACTGTTTTTACAGATCAACAAGAGGAAAAAAATATGGAATCTTACATTTTTCCTGAAGGCAGTGGAAAACTATGGTTGGCCTTCCAGGTAGTTTATATGCTGTCATCTTGTAATGTTTGATATATACAAACATTCTTCTATTATGGGGGCTCTGATGAGACTCCCCTCCCCTTCCCCCCAAATACTTTAGGGTCAGGGGTGATGAAGGAGTGGAAAATGTGGCAATAGCTGAAACCATGTTCAGTGTGAAAGGGACTGGAAGAGGCAGCTTCATAGCTGGAAACAGTGTACACAACCAAGGTTAGTGGCAGGAAGCTGACTGAAATATTTGTAACTGTCAGAATCCCAACTCAATCACAAACTAATCAAATTGCTGAATAAAAAGGAAAGCTTTATTATCATCAGTCACCATTGCCATCAGTTTTCTGTGTGAAACATTCAATGGAGAAAATATGAACCTAATCTAATAGAGGAAAAAGAAATCAGTAATTACAACTTTGCAGTTGTTTCCTCATGTGGATGTTTCCTCATGTGGATGTTGTACTCAGTATTACTATGGGTACATTTTCATGTTTCTGATTTAGAATTGAACGTCTGTGGTGCGACGTCTGGACCAGTGTAACCCAACTGTACCATGAGGTGCTTCACAACCTAGAGGAAGACGGGCTTCTGGACTTGTCTGATACTGTGCATTTGTTTTGTGCGCATTATGTGTTCCTCCCTTGGCTTGCAGATGCACTTCACCCCTTTACAGAAGGATGGGACAATCATCCTTTGAAGTCTGAAGGTGGACTCACCCCTAACCAGCTCTGGGTTTTGGGACACATGCAGAACCCTGTTAGTGAAGCTGAAGAAGACTTGCAGGTTTGTTTCATATAACATTCTACGCAGTCTACACACATGCTTGTCTGTTTAGCTCAATTATTTACTTTTTACATGTATATTTATTTATTTTTATTGTTTAAAACTGACAGAACCTGGATTTGTTTGGAACTGACTGGGAGACATTTGATGGTGTCAGCGAAGAACCCTTTGGAGATCAAGTCCCAGAAAATGAGTGTCCTCTGTCTCCAGCTGTAATGGAAGCTGTAAAGTCTATTATCAACCCCTGTGCACCATCTGAATCGTATGGTAGAGACCTGTATATATCAATGGTTCAATGCATTGAAAGTCTGTGTGCAACAAGTCACAGTATTTAAGTATCTATTACAAAAATGTCACAAACTACCCTATCACACAATGTTAGCACATTGAATGAAATCAATATTGGACCTGGTATTAGGTACACCTGTAAAATATAATTTAATGCAATACAGCAGCTTATTATAGTAAGGGGTATTTGAAATGTTTTGGACCCCGCATTCATTTTAAATAAGGTGGCCAAAATATTAGAATCAACTCTGTGATTTTTTGTGCAATCAAACTTTTCTGTGAAGGTTTGTCTATTTCTGCCTTTTTCACCGCTGTTTATTTGGAGTAGAATTGCATACTGTGTATTTAACTTGTTCACCAGGTGGCATAGTGAATCTATTACAATTCTAGTTGTATTTAGAGATTTTTACATGGTTAAAGTTAAAATGATTTAGATGGAATCATTTGAATAGTTAAAGTCTACTGTATTTGGAGTATATGGCAGACACCTGAACATATAAGTGGTTCACTGCTTTCACTGTTAGGGCAACACAGAAATGACTAAAGTATAAAGTGACTCCATGGTACTCCTTGTAAAATTTATTAAACAGATTTGTTAACATCCAAACCTGATGAGAATTTATGTATTTTAACAGGACCAGATGTTGAACAACACTTAAAAGTAACCTTGAACAGGAAATGTGGTAAAACATCAGAAAAACCGGCATAAAATATATAAACAACATTTGGTTTTGGCTCTGGCTCGTAACTACACTGTCATTTCATCAAGAACTGTCGAGTATCTCACACCCTATGAAAGGATTGTCCATGTGATATGGCTATTTCCATAACGTTTTTGAAGTCATCAAATGTTGTCAGGTGAGCAACTGGAAATGGAATTGTGCGACTACATTCACTTACAGTTGGAAAACAAATGGTATGATGTGTCACAATCATGGTAGAATTTCACAGATATTATGAAGTCCTTCTTCTCACTTGGTAGAACAGGCTTGTGGGCCTGTCCTGTCATCCACTGCATGATTCTGCCAACAGTCACTTCCTGTAGAGCTTCACTACTTTCCTGGTCACTCCGGCCACCTTGTTCTTAAATAAAAGGTGGGTGTTAGTGTGAACTGAGAAAAAGAAAAATAGATTAATAGATCAGTAACTGCATATATCAGCTCGAACATACCACAATCTTCAATCTCTTGTAGGAAGTCTTGGAAAAAGTTCATGATGTTTATTTCTTTATTGTACTTCACAGAGCCCTTCTCACTGAAGTCAGGTTGACATTTTTCCAGGACAAAGGCTGCATCCACCTTAAAACAAACATGAAACACAAAGAGTGCAGATCTACAACACTACATTGTTTGCACTAAATAAAATTTTATGGGGGACCACCTAACAAAGGCAAATGTATATACCCTATCATCTTCCCCTGGAACAAACAGTGACAGACAAAGGTCTGGGTGTGTCTTCATAACTGTCAGCAGGTCATACAGCTGCAGGCCTTTTCTCAGCTGGTCAAGCATGGGGACAACTCTCATGGCTGAGTGCAGTACAATAGCCCTGAACACAAAAGGTTTGAAAAAGTAGTAGTTTTGTGAAAGGTACTGTACTCACAAACAATTTCTGTGCAATGGTGTAATTGAAATTATTAGACAAAAGCAGTAATTATTTGTTTAACCATGACTTTACTCCAGACAGTTTTCCTTTAAAACTACCTGATTATGAGTTCTTTTTTTCCCCACAGACACTCTTCCAGTGGATCCACAGTTTATGATGTCATCAATAAGCTCGTTAATACTCTCATCAGTTGCTCTGTTTACCTGAAAGCATAAATTAAACAGATTTGTCTCATCACACAAATTGTCAGTTAAAGATGTTTCCTGTTAAAGTCACAACTGTTGACTGTTATTCAATTTATCGCCATCCTGTTATCCCTGAAACAGTTTCATGCAATATTATACAGATAAATAGGCAAAACACCAGCAAGTAACAGCAATCATCCCTGTCGAGGTTTAATATATGTACAAGTACATTTTAAAGTAAACAGTATAGTGTTTAGTCAGATTTCAGCAAAGTAATTACCTTCATAATAAGCTGTGACAACTCCAAATCTGTGACATCGGTGGTAGACACCTGTATGCTGTCTGAATTACCAGAACAAAGGTACCTGAAGCACCATTCACGCATGAAGTTGGGTAGAGGTCCACCTTGTGCCATACTAGCTGCTATAACTTCTGCAGTCCTAAATATCAGGAGAATAAAGAATATTGCGTTTCAGTTGAGAACTTTGCAATGAATATAATTATATACAACAGACGTGGACAACAGAATGCACCTGAAGTAGTTGTGATCCAGGCGGTTAAGACAGTACAGCAGATTCTTCCCTTTCTTGTCAGTGCTGCCCAGGAAAAGTTTCTGTTCAATCTCAGCAAGCATTTCTGAATAACAAAAATATATTAAACTAAAAATCTGTCGCTACCAAAAAATGACAGCTTCCAAAATTACAGTGACATGCAGCTGTACCTGTTAGAAATTCTTTACTGAGAGCACCAGTGTCAATGCCACTTTCCCCAAAAAAGAAACTTTCAGTCTGAATTTAGGGGAGGATTTTTTTAGCCATTGCCACAGTTGCATTCCTCTACTGAAGATGTCACTTCGAGACACAAAAAGGGAAAATGTGTTGCTTTCATCCACTTGGCAACTGATCCAGTTCAAGATATCTTCTGAACTTTAAATTGAAAATATGTATAAAAATATATGTTGAAGCTTTACTGAAGGGTAAAAATATTAGACCTTAACAATAATAATAATGTGAAAATAAAGCTATGCAAACACACATCATTCTGTAGTTATTTGGTTCATTTTTTTTCTGGAAGCAGTGGAGATTGTGGAGACTGATGGTAACAGGGAGAGTAGGTTTTACCTTTGAAAGGAATTCATTGCTTCACTTAAAATGCTGCCATTGCCTTCCTGGTCTGCTGTCCTATAGAGATATAAGTGTTACAAAATAATAATTAATAAGCAAACACAGCCTGAGTTAAAATGCAACTCTAAAATAGTTTACTATTTTTAGTCCACATACCGTAATCCACAGTCAGATGCATGAGTCTCAGTTACATCAATGTCGAATGCACCTCTGCACACAGGACACTCGGCAGTCTAAAAATAATAACTTAATATATTATACTAGACTAGTAATGTTGGTTAATATAAAGATACATACATAGAGAAATCTCACCAGCTCTGCCTGGTTTTCTGGGCACACTGGTGGCAAATGGTCCTGGGTGAAGGCTTCCTAGTAATAAAACACAAAACAGTAAGAAATAACTTCACTGTTTTACTCACAGCAAATTGTACTCAAAATCTGACACCCAAAGATTTAACATACATCCTCAGAAGTGCTGCACAGATCTATATTCTCCTTCCTGCAGCTCTTGATGTGTACTGGAAGAGCCTGAAGTGGAACCATCTTTCTGCAGATGGTGCATGAGGCTTTGGGCATGTTTTCAAATTCTTTTGCTTCTGCTGGTAATGGAGTGGTGTCAATTTGCTCTTGTAAAGGAGCTATGTACAGTGTACGCTTTCCATTTCCACTCACTCCTTTTAGCTGCTACCCATTGTATCCATTTGAGTCAGGAGGAATAACAGCCAATTTGTGTTGCCCACCCCCACCTAGAAATGGAAAACAGCAGTAGTAACAATGGGAACATTTCAATTAGAAAGAGTTGGTGCTTTAGAGTAAGTGTATACAAAAGCAATACATACCTGTGGATTTGTGTCTTTGGTGCCACCAAAGATACTTTTAAGTCTTGGATGTGTGTTCAAAAGCAAATCTGTCAAATTGTGTAACACAGTAACATTTCACATGAGGTTACTGGTTCAGTGTAACAAATAGAATGTATGAATTAATTCATTTCATCATACATACACATTTCAACAAAACTTAACTGTAGTGATGCCCAAGTCATATCTGTTTAACAAAATAAATAAACAAATAAAACATACCTCAATGTGTGATGTTTTCAGTTACTGTTAGTGAACATTTTCCAAGTCCAGCCAGTACAAGCTGGAGCTCCTCATCGCCTTTGGGTGTCTTTGGACGTTTATCAAGCAGAAAAAAGTTAACTTGTGGTTGTGCATAAGGTGCAAAACATCTTTTGCCTTTGGCCTCTTTGCGGAAAAGTCCAGGAAATGATCTAAAATATAAAATGTCTGATTACCCATCAAGAAGGACAACTATGATACAGTTTTCATACATTTTCAGTTGCTTACATCAGAATTGAGTTAACGATAAAAGGAACACTATGTTTTGCATCCCAAGGACGCACATACCTAGCCATTTCTTGATGCACTGACTGTCCAAAGCCACTGCGCTGGGGCCTCGTTACTACTTGTCCTGTCTGTTGAGGGGACTCTGTTTGGGCTCCCGGGCCCTCAGGAGACTGACTTGTATTTCCCTGTCTGACTGGCCTGACATTCCCTGACGAACTTAGCCTGATGTTCAACATCGACACAAGACTGTGTGCCGTGTTTAAAATATCCGCTAACTGAACCTGATACAGAAAGAAACTGATAAAGTTGTGTGCCTTAAAACTAAAAACATACTAAAGTCAGAAGTATGTTATCATCAGTGTCATTAAGTCACCGTAAAGCACTGCTCTGGCCCACAATATAACGGCAACTAGCTTTAAAATGTAGTATTTAACGAGTATTCTATTAGAATAATGTTTAATGAGATACATAAGCTATTTACCTGATTTCGTCTCTGTTGCACTCTCCTCGTCTGCCATCTTGCCGCCTCCATGTCAAACACAGTACGAACGCATGCACAGTTTGTGAAATCGATGTATCTTCTGCTCGATACATAATGCCTGCGAGCCCGTGATGTATTTTTGACAGTAAAGTCACGGTTGTCAATTCGTATTCATAAAGGAGAAACCCCAAGCGTAAAACTGCACTTCGTATTATTATTATTATTATTATTATTATTATTTTAGTTTTTTTTTTTAGTTTTTTGGAATCGTATTCTCACATAAGAACATGCACTACATATTTTATGTGTGATTTGACTTATACGAGAAACCACAAAACCACATTTTTGTGTACATTTTATTCATTTATGCACAACCTTAGGCCAATATGTATGAATGTTTATTAGTACACGCATGTCTTTTTTGACAGCAACCTTACCCCATACTTTAGTTTGTTATATGTGAATATAATGACCTTTATGTTTTAGGAATTTTCTGAAAAAGAGAGGCGATGATGACGACAGAGCTACATGGACAGTAGAAACCCTGCAACACAACAAGCAGAGAGATGGTAGCAGTTGTGGAGTTTTCATTTTGAAGGTAAATGTTTTAAATACTTTCCATTGATGTGTTTAAACCTATTCCATCTGTTGTGTCCAGATGTTGGTTGTGCAGAAGGAATCATAAGCTACTGTATCATTGCTGTGTGTTATTTGTTGTTTGTTGTTGTGTACAGTGACCTTGATTGACCCGAAAGGCACATTTAAATAAAAGTGCTTCAGCTCTTCAGTTCTTCAGCTTTAGCTCTGTACCACTGCACATTGCATGTCTTGGTGGATTGCATGCCCATGCTGAACTGAATAGATTCATGCTGAACCTCAGCTCAGAACTGAAGATATGTACTCACATGGTGACAAATTGAAAATATTATATCCTGATTGATTCTTATCTGCAGTTTGCAGTGGAGTTCAGACGACTTCAGATTTTGTGACATGTGCCCGATTGGAAATAGCCTGGACCCTCCTGGAATTTCAGGGTGGGCTCTAGAGTAATGAAATATCCACAATAATCATCTAATGGTGTTGCCTCAGTCACACATATTTCATGATAGAAGCACAAAAAGTTTATGGGAACTTGTGTTTGTTTAGGCAAGGCATCGGACTACTGTGTCATTTGCTCCATGTTGGAATGTGATGCTGACAAAAGCCTAATTAAAATGGTAAATCTTTGCATTAAATACATACAACAAAATCTATGTAAAGTTGGATTACTTATCAAGGGTTACAGTGTTACACACATGTACACATAAAAGCACACACTAACAATTGCAGTTAAGTGTAAATTGTTATGCACATGTATTTGGACAAACTGTACAAATATTTAGATTTTTTCCTGTCTGCAATAGATTCTCTCATATTGCTAATTTATTACTTTTTTATACTTGTAGGTGCAGTGTGACCGGTGCAGTGTGACTGATGGGCAGTGTGACAGATGGACAGTGTGACCAATGGACAGTGTGACTGATGGACTGTGTGACTGATGGACTCTGTGACTGATGGACAGTGTGACGGATGGACTGTGTGACTGATGGGCAGTGTGACTGATGGGCAGTGTGACTGATGGACACACTTTCACTGTGCAAATTTTGATCCTAAGGATCAGTTTGATTTGACTGATTTCATTTGTACAAAGTGTTTCTGAAACACGTTTTCTTTTTCTTTTTGGTTAATCTACAACTAAATATTTTGGTACCAGTTGTACTTTTGTGTGGTCAGTTTGTCCATTTCCACCACAAAATAACTTTTGGTTCATTTATTCGGTCTCTATTCTCACTTCACAGTGGGGGGGCCATGCATTTCACACCTAGGCCTTCACTGGTGTCCTTCCTGAATTAATCCACCTCTACACCATCATTATGACGCCACCATGAGCGTCGCTAGGCCATTTTCTACTCAGCCCTCCTAAAATTCTGCGATTCTCCATAAACTCTACACAAATTGGTGATCTCCTCAGTCCCCTTTAAACTTCATATGGAAACAGCAGCAGACTTCGGCTCTTCCCCGACTTTCATCGTGTTCTTCAATCTGCAGACCGTGGCATCACAGAGTGAGGATCAGAGGATTTGGCTTGTTTAATACTCAAATGTTATACACATCTATGCAATACAGTGGAATGCTACAATACGTTTACCATCCTACCCTGTTAGTCAAACCTTTATTTTATTTATTTATTTGTTTATTTATTTATTTATTACTATTATACCCTCAAATGAAAATTCTAGAATCGCCCCTGGACGCCATGGCAATAGATACTAATCACCCATTAAATAACAAAGTAAAAAAGAAATTAGTCTACAGTATTTCACACCTCAAAAGGAATAGTCCATTTTATTACAGTTACTTTTTTCAAAAAAGACATTCTAGATGAATTATGCAGCAAACTGCAATCTCCAGAAGACGCAGCATCCGAAATGAGACGCAGTGAATATAGAAACAATGTTTATGGGCGGGTCGCTGCCTCTGACTACTCCAACTATCCAATCAAAAGACGGGAAATTGCTGACGTAATTGTATGCCTGCTGGATGGCCCCAGTGATGCCAACTCGAAATCTGATTGGTTAAGGTAACAATTTCATTAACACTTATTTTAAGCTCCGGACGCCTGCATTATTGATTCTGAAGGCCTTAAAGCAGATTTCTTTCACCCTGGCAACACATGATGTCATCCACTAGCTGAAATATGATTGGATAAATACTCATCATAAATATACACTACTGGAAGCAGCGCAACTGGGAGAAAAGCTATGAAATGTAGATAATAGACTATTGGGAATAATTTAATACACATTCATGGAAAAATATATTAAATATATTAAAATGCAAGTCAGTGATTCAGATCACTGCTGTTTAGTCCAGCAGAGAAGGACTTACTGACCCTGACGGTCCACCACTGTCACTTCACCCCATAAAACTGTGCTACCCTGACGTGGGGTAGGATTTCTTTATGTAGTGCACTTCAGTTCAAAACTCCCCGTTTATATGGCTAGGATTTTCTGATAAAGTAGGAAAAACCGATGGTTCTAACTATCATTTTGCGCTCCGGTAGGAAAATCTGATAATGTAGGATAAACTGTTAGAACACCGGACATCCTCTCCCCCCACCCCCAAGTGTACATCGTCACACTAGCAGACAAACACTGCACACGGCAATGGCCGTGTTCCAATTACACCACCATGGTGTTTAAAGTGCACTACACACTGTATATATGGAAACCATTTACTGCACTATTTAGGGCACTTGCATATAGGGTAGGAAGATATTTCAGATTCAGCCACTGAAAGAGACTGACGCACTCAATTCTCGAAAGTGAAAGTATGGAGACTGTTCAGGTTGCCAGTTACGTATTATTCAAAATCTATTAATAAAATCTAGTAATGCGTTTTTATTTGGTTTGTATTTTTTTTTTTAAAAAAAGGAGAGAGAAATGTTTAATCTTTATGATAATAATGCCGGGAGAATATATAAACTTGACAAGGGAACAAAAAACAAGCTACTTTTTTAGAGATGGAGGAAAAGACCAGGAAAATGGATGGATAAATAAATACACGTCGTTAATTGATAAGCTCATTGTGAAATGGCTAGAAAGACTAATTGGGAGGATAATTAGCTAGGGAAACGGGTGAAACATGGGAGATGATCCAGTGAAGACTGAGAGTGAGGAAAAGTGATGATGGAATGAATAAAATGATGGAATGAAGATCAGCAGTTTGCAGATATAAACTAAAGGCTTACCAGAAGAGGCAAAAATTACAAAAAGTAATGCTTTCTTAAACTGTGGATGGCCATGGTTGTGTCACTGTCAGTATCAGTGCAGACACTGCATTGTTCTTTGTGCTTCTGTTTTCATGCAATTGACAAGAACACCATTTTAGAGGGAGGTTTAGTGTTTTGTATGAATTCAACAGTGTGTAACTGAATATCACACGAGACGAAGGAGAAACTGATTTTTTTTTGACACGCATCACGTGTCCTCTTTATTGCCATACAGTTTAGTCAACTACAGCAGTTTCTTATGTTACCAAACGTCACATGAATAAATTCTTTAAAGAAAGAATGATCTCCTTTTCTTTTTTTTAGTTGCTGTATGTGGACACAAGTCCTTTTTCAACTGCAATTTGTTGCCCGCCAGTAATTCCTTCCTGTGGGAGAGTTTAAAGCAGACTTTGCTTTACGGGAGTTTTAATGAAACTGGCAACCCACTTCCTCTTCGCACCAACGCGCCCTGGCAGGGTAAGTAAAGAGAAAAGGGCGTTTGTATTCTTTATTTTAGCGATGTACTGAAATACTGCCTTATGTGCTGTTTTCTACCGTACAAAGAGATTGTATTCAGGACAGAAGCTGTAACCTGGAAAGTTAAAATAAATAGATTAAAGATGGTTAGCGTGACATTGCCAGATCTTGTTTAGGCCCAGGGGCGTCGCTGGGGCTATTCATTCGGGGCTTTTTGCCCCCGGAGTGTAGAGGAATTAAGTAAATGTTGTTCGGTTTAGTTGAGCGCTGTTGCCGTTTACTGTACGGGATTTTGACAGACATCTCTCCACACACACACACACACACACACACACACACACACACACACACACAGGCCAAAATACCGCGAGAGTGTGCGCTGGAATATGGGCTAGAACTGCTCTCGCGATACTTTAATGTCCTACAACTTTAATGTTCACACCACGTGACTAAAACACCTTACAGCCCTTGACCAGGAGAGCAATAAAAATATCAGAAAACACAACAATCTTATTATTCAGATAAAAGTCTAACTTCTAATTTTTAATGTTAACACAGTTGATAAAAGTCGGCTAACAAATGTATGTTGTGTCACAAAGGAGGCCCACTGTCTCTGATTCTGAAAACCCCTGACATATAGGACCCTTTAGAATATTATTCCATACCCAATATGTACAAAAGCCTTAAATTAAATAATCCTAAAGATAGATCTAAAGAAAATATAAACTGTTAAATCATTAAGACATTACAGTCTGAACATCATGACTTTCTATTATTCCACTAATGCAGTATTTAAGTTAAAATACAGACAGGACTTAGGTGAACAATGGACCAGAACAGACTCCATCATTCAGCTGTTCTGTCTGTTGATAAAGGAATTCTCAGCACTAGAAATACTAGTATGGTAACTGACCGTTTTACTCAAGTCCAGTCTCGGAGATACTCTCTGATGATTCCACCCTCAAAGAAATAGGATAGAAAAGTCACCAAGAGCATGAAGTAGACAAGATACAAGCAGCAGGAGAGATGAGGGAATGAGAGATGAGAGAACAATAAGAGAAGAGAAGAGAAGAAAAGAAAAGAAAAGAAAAGAAAAGAAAAGAAAAGAAAAGAGAAGAGAAGAGAAGAGAAGAGAAGAGAAGAGAGGCAAAAAGAAAGAAAGAATAATACATACAGTAGTGGCAGCATAAATAAGGAATAAGAGGTGTATAATATAGATTATTGTAAAATAATAATAAAAATAATAAAGGATCCATAATATTGCATGGCATACCTGTGAGAGAGAAAATGTAATGAATTAATGAACTCCGTTTTCAGTTGCAGGACTCTGAAATGATGGGAGGAGTCAGAAAAAAGATTCAATGAAATTTTATGAAGTTACATAGTATTTGTGTTAATTTGTGTTTATTATTAAACAATATTACATAAAAATGCCCTTACAAAACATGTTATTCTTGCTTACCCCATCTCCCTAATTGCCCCCTGATGTTTTGGCCTCGGCCCCTGATGTTTGCAAATCCTAGAAATGCCCCTGGAACTACGTAACTGATTGTAGTTCAGATGAATTAAATTAAATAATGAATCTTTTAATTGTACACACACTTGATTTGGCTGGAGATCTGTATGTGTTTACATCTAAATCATTTAAATTAGCTTCAGCTGGGAATGTTTAGATTTTTAACATGTCTCTGTCATTAATGCATGTTTACCTCAAATCACATCCATTTATTGTTTATACTGAGTTCCTTGATCAAAAACTCCCTAATGGTCATGAAAATAAAACCTAAAAATAACCATTAGAGAACGTTCCTAGAAGGTTATTATTTGGTTTTGAAAAAATAATCAAAGGGGAATCCTATGCTAATGTTAGGAGAAGGTTCTGTGTTTGCTGGCTCTCCTGTTTGGGGAATAAGTTGCTCCCCATTTCAACAAGCAGGGAATTATCAGCCCTAGGAGAAGTAGTGTTACTAATAGAACAATGTAGAGAGTGTCTAAAATCTTTTCCCACTACACTCTTACAGACTGACATAAATACACCTATTTTTAATGATTTATTTTCAGCAGTCAATCCATCATTGATAAACAAACCAGAACCACAGAGAGAGAGAGAGAGAGAGAGAGAGAGAGTGTGTGTGTGTGTGTGTGTGTGTGTGTATGCATATGTGCGCGTGCGCGCCTGCGTCACTCCCCCTCCCCCCTCTGCAGAATAAACCGTTAGATGAAAGTGACACTCAGCTGCTCCATTTTGTTTCGAGATGAAAATAAAATATTCCAGGAGTAAAAGCTAAAGCTCTGATATATAAACGCTCTAAATGAAGACGTTTAGAGTTAATATAAGGAGTTTTGTTGGTTTGTACTGAAGTTTTTAATGTACACAGGTTGTTTTATGACTTGATATCGTGTGTATAGTGTTTGATTTAACACACCGATGTTGGAGTGAAGTAAACGTGTGTCCTGCTGTAATCTGGAGAAGGAGACATGACCTCCAACATGAGTGTGTCTGGAAAACAGGACTTAAAGAAAGACGAGAGGTCAGTAACTTTTACATTCACCAGCAATAAATACACACCGTCTCATGGGAACAGATCTGTATCTCTAAACACTCACTAGTTAACACAGGAACTAAACTTTGGTTTAAGGGGTTTAATAGCAGTGAATAGATCACTGATCTGATCTAAGAACAGTTTAGAGAAATCATTCAGTGAGAGAAGAGTAAAAAGGACTGTGTAATGTGGAGCAGAAGAGCAGCATAGCTTTGAGTCAGTGAACTCGACAGGCTTTAAGACCCAGCGGAGTCAGTTCTCTGTGATTGGGACTCCTGACCTCAGTGTAATTCCTGAGGTATGAGGCGTGTCTCCTGTTTGAAGAAGTGTGCAGACTGGAGCTGAATTAAAAAGATGGAATTATTGGTGTTTAATGATCAACACAGTGTTTAACAGTGCTGAGACAGCAGAGGATTAATTATTGCTGATATTTCTGTTGGAATTCTAGAATGATGGAGGGAAAGAGATCAGACTCACCAGAACCCAGCTGTGTGTCCATGAAGAGTGACCGGTCCATGGGACGTCCAATTGACTTCAGAGACAGAGACAGTTCTACTGATGTGAGGTCAGTATAGTGAGGTGTTTTACAGCAGTGTTCCACCTGATCAAACTCACTGGTCTCATTATGAAGCCCTTCATGAGCTTTATCAGGTGTTGAAGCAGTAAAACACTAAACTGTGCAGTGCTGCAGCTCTCGGTCCGGCAGTGAGGACAACTGCTTTAAGAGGTCAGTTCAGCCTGCAGTCCCTGAGCTGGAGGGTCTGTGGTGCTACAGAAGAACATTTACACCTGGGATATTAATGACAATATAAATCATTTTATTCATTAATTCAATCATTTGTTTCTAAACATGTTAGTGTCAGTGATGAAATCCTGAAATCAGTGTATTGTGTTAAGAGGATAGTGTTAAATATCTGTCTCTGTATTTATTACTGTGATTTCTGCAGCTATGAATACATATAGTCCATATTACATGATGTGTTTTATTTGTTCACAGACCACAGAAGAAGAAATCAAACATCAGCAGAAATCAGCTGGACTCCATATTCAAGGTGTGTGTGTGTGTGTGTGTGTGTGTGTGTGTTTTATAGTGTGTAATGTGTGTGTTGTCATACCTTGTCATTTCTTGATGTCCAGTAGAATTATGGGTAATCACTTGTATGAATAATCAGAATTTCAGTTGTAACTAAAGGCAAGAGGAAGAGACTTTTATTATTTTCATAATCAAAATCATTAACAAAGCACCATTCACTGTGTAAGATTCTAATATTTAGATCTGTTCCTGTGTGTTTCTGACCAGGAGCTGGAACACAAAGTCATCACTCTGATAAAGAATGAGCTGAAGAGGTTTAGGAAGCTCCTGAGTCCAGATTACCCAGCATGCACTGAGAGGGAGGTGGAGGATGAGGAGGATCTGCACAGTGTCAGAGAGGGAGCTCTGAAGATCACACTGCACTTCCTGAAGAACATGAAGCACACAGATCTCGCTAACACACTGCAGAACAGTAAGAGCTCTGAGCCATGGCTTTATTCCATCAGGTTCACTTTAGAGAGAGGAAATAGTTTTAGATATGAAGACTTTTAGTTTGAACTTTGATTTTAGTATCATGTACATCTGCTGCTTTTCTGTTCTGTTCATGGTCCAGCTTGTGGTCACTCTGTACAATGGTCCTGTTCCTTCAATAATATTTAGTAGATGAATCAGGAATGAACAGCAGCATTTGAAAGAATTTTACATTTTATATAGTGCTCAGTGATTCTGCATTAAAACATGTTATTACTGTTTATTAGAACTCGTGTATCAGACAAAGCTGAAATCCAACCTGAGAGACAAGTTTAAAAGAATTAATGAAGGAATCTCACAGCATGGAAGATCAGCACTTCTGAATGAGATCTACACAGAGCTCTACATCACAGAGGGTTGGAGTGGAGACGTCAATAATGAACATGAGGTGAGACAGATTGAGACAGTGTCCAGGAGACCAGCAACACAGGAGACACCCATCAACTGTAATGACCTCTTTAAGGACAAGTCCATCAGAACTGTGCTGACTAAAGGAGTTGCTGGAATTGGAAAAACAGTCTCTGTGCAGAAGTTCATTCTGGACTGGACTGAAGGAAAATCAAATCAGGACATCACCTTCATGTTTCCACTTCCCTTTAGAGAGCTGAATCTGATGAAGGAGAAAAATGTCAGTCTGATGAATCTTCTTCATCACTTTTTCCCAGAAATAAGAGAACTAGAATCAATAGACTGTGACTCCTACAAAGTGGTGTTGATCTTTGATGGTCTGGATGAGTGTCGACTTCCTCTAAATTTCCAGAAGAATGAGAGATTGTGTGATGTGACAGAGTCAGCCTCAGTGGATGTTCTGCTGACGAACCTCATCAAGAGGAATCTGCTTCCCTCTGCTCTTCTCTGGATAACCTCTCGACCAGGAGCAGCCAATCAGATCCCTCCTGAGTGTGTAGACCAGGTAACAGAGGTACGAGGGTTTAATGATCCTCAGAAAGAGGAGTACTTCAGGAAGAGGATCAGTGATCAGAGCCTGGCCAATAAAATCATCAGACACGTGAAGTCTTCAAGAAGCCTCTACATCATGTGCCACATCCCAGTCTTCTGCTGGATCTCAGCCACTGTTCTAGAGAGAATGTTGGGTGAAGCAGAGAGTGGAGAGATCCCCAAGACTCTGACTCAAATGTTTACACACTTCCTGATCTTTCAGATCAAACACAAGGATGAAAAGTACCATCAGAAACATGACCCTGATCCTCAGCAGACCAGAGAGAGTATCCTGGCACTGGGAAAACTGGCTTTCCAACAGCTGGAGAAAGGAAACCTGATCTTCTATGAGGAAGACCTGAGAGAGTGTGGCATTGATGTCAGAGAAGTGTCAGTGTACTCAGGAGTGTGTACCCAGATCTTCAGAGAGGAGTTTGGGCTTCACCTGGGGAAGGTGTTCAGCTTTGTACATCTGAGTGTTCAGGAGTTTCTGGCTGCTTTATACATGTTTTTCTGCTTTAAATTTAGAAAGACAAATGTGCTTGTGGAGCAAAGCACTGGACATTTTAATTTCTTTAGAAATCCAAACATGTCTGATCTCCTCAGGAGTGCAGTGGACAAGGCCTTACAGAGTGAGAATGGACACCTGGACCTGTTCCTCCGCTTCCTTCTGGGTCTCTCACTGGAGTCCAATCAGACTCTCTTACGAGACTTAATGCCACAGACAGGAAGTAGTTCTCACAGCAAACAGGAAACAGTGGAGTACATCAAGGAGAAGATCAGGGAGAATCCAACTCCAGAGAAATCCATCAATCTGTTCCACTGTCTGAATGAACTGAATGATCATTCTCTAGTGCAGGAAGTACAGACTTACATGAACACAGGAGATTACAGGTGTCTCAGTGGATCCAGACTCTCTCCTGCTCAGTGGTCAGCTCTGGTGTTTGTGTTACTGACCTCAGAACAGGAGCTGGATGAGTTTAATTTGAGTAAATATGATCCATCAGAGGAATGTCTTCTGAGACTGCTGCCAGTGGTCAAAGCCTCCAGAAAAGCTGTGTGAGTATTTTTATTTATAAATGTATTACTGCATGGTTTGTTATTTTAATGTAACACTGAACTGCACTGTTTGGATTAATGCTTGTTAATAGTTCCTCTAATCCTCTTTAAACAAACCTCTGGTACTTTTACAGAAGATTGTTTCACTTTTTACACTAACACGTCATGTCTGCACTGAGGGCTGGGCCATATGGACAAAATCTTATGGATCAGGATATGAATCATTTTATATCTTTTATAGATGAATCATGATATATTAAGTTTTCTCTAAAATTTATATAAAAATCTGTACTTAATAACTGCATGCATTTAAGAACTAAACACATTTCTGAAGTAAACAGCAGTGAAAGACACTTTTTCTTTTCTCTGTTTATTCTGAAAGTGACATTGAACAGAACTCTCACAAATGGGAACAAGAAAAACATCAAGCTGTCAAAATGGGATCAATATGAATAGAAAATATAAAAAGTAAATATTAAACACTCTGTTCACCTTCAAGTACCTGTTTAGGTTCAAGTTCCTCATCTTTTGTTCTGTGACACAGTGTTGTGGAGAGATTCACTCTGTCATGCTTTTATTTCTTCCAATTTTTCACATTTTCTTCCTAATTTAATCACGGCTGATTCCCACCATCTAACTGGGAACAAAATACTGAACTGGACCATACTGGAAAGAGTCGAGTTGGATTTTCTTTAAATAGTGTAAACTAGTAACAGGGCCATTTGGGACAATTAGTGCATTTTTATTACATTTCCTTTCTTATACTCTTTATTTAAAAGAATCATTGTTTATTTAAGAAAGAGATTCTTACTTTTTTGCACATCTATATTTTCCAAAGTCCATTCTAATAAATAAAACACTATAAATCTATATTACTAATAAAATTATTTTCTTAAGTGTAATTTTGAAAGAATAAAATTGCCCAGCCCTTACCACCTTCTGAGACAAGACGAAAAAACCAACTCTATCTTTTCACACTGTTCCTGTAAATTCACACACTTGCTGTAACTAACCAGTTCCATTCCCAGTGGGCAAATTGACGCCAAAAAATTATGTCAAAAAACAAGTCAAAAATGCAAATCAAATTGACGTCAATTTGACATCCACATATTGAGGTCTTATTTTGAACACCAAAATAATGACACAAAAGTAATTAAAGTAAGAAATATTTAATTTATCAGGTGTTTGGGCCTTTTGGACACTTTCTTAGTCTGAACAGATCCATTGTCTATACCAGCTTTATTCCTAATTAAGGTCACAGGGAGCCTGTCCCACCCTGCCAGTCCATCACAGGGTCACACGTATAGACAGACAACCACAGACTTGCTTCTGTGTGAGACAGAATTTAGAATTACCAACCAACCTATACGTCAAACCCGGGATTCAGACACAGGACCTTCATGCTGTGAGGCAACAGTGCTAACCACTAAGCCACCGTGCTGCCCATTAGACTGAACCTTAAAAACCGAAATTAAAATGACCCCAAAATTAACATTACACTTCTGACATTACAAAACCAGCTTAACAACGAGAATTCCTCGGTTCACAGCTACAGCAAGCTAAACTAATACAGGATATAAAAACGCGGGAAAATAGCCTAGACAAAAAGTACCAAACGTCCTTGCACAGAGTCATATTTCATTAAAACGTTTTCTTCTAAGTGTTAAAAATAATTTAAAAATAATTATATTCTACATTTTTATGAGTTGTCAACACATTTACCTACATGATAAAAAGACACAGCGCGAGTCAGTGAGCCTGATAAAAGTTCATGTTAATGTGAAAGGGAAGGGTTTGTTAGGATTGATTCTGGAATCTTCAATTGGAGCTCGTCACCCCTCCCCCATTGCAAAGCGCCATCTACAGGTGTGGTGGTGAACAGCAGAGAAAGCATTGGTCAATGTGAAAAGGAATAATTTCAGGGAATAATAAAAATAAATAAATATTATTCATTTCAAATTTGGAGGGATGCCTGTTATTGTTATTCAGACAAGAAATGTCAAGGTATTTTCACTGTGAAAAATTAGGCCTACTGTAAATTCATTAACTGGCAATACATTATTACAAAAATATATTAATTTCAGTATTGTAATTACACAGCATTATGGTATCATTAAAAATAAAAAAATAATAACCAGTGCGAAATATTTTTAATCATCATTTTGCCAAATGATGAGGCCTTATAAGAAAAAGTGCTAAACAGCTGAATTATTGATGTCACTGTGATGTCAATATGACATCAATTTCACGTCTAAAACATGACACTGATTTGATGTCAATTGAACGTCAAACATTTTGGCCAAATTTATAATAAACCAATTCAGTATAGGATTAACTTCCTATTTTTAACCAATTACCACTGGAAGAAATTGCCTTCCAAACTGAATTTAAAATAATGTTATAGCATCTTGATCAAGTCTTGACTAATATTTGACATCAAATTGATATCAACGTGCCCGCTGGGTATGCAGGACCACACACAGGTTCCCATGATTTACCTTGTTTAATTACCTGGTTTAGTTTGAACAAATCAACCTTTTTCTTTAGTTTGGATCTGTTTGGACGTATGTGAAGACTCCACCTGTACTCGGGTCCACACCAAACACCTGAACCAGTGTGTGTGTAAAATCAGAGGTCTCCAGGTGACAGATTTGTACCTGTACGAGCACAGAGAACAACACACACCAACTGTTTTACCGTCTCTGTGAAATTCAGCATATAACTCAGTGTAAAGTACGACTAGTATTGGCATGTTATTAACTGCTAGTGTACAGCTCTATAATTCTTTATTTTCTGTAATAAAATGCACTGGATCTGCAGTGTTGGGTGTAGAAACTTGAACACAGATCAGAGTGTAGTGTTTGTAGGCTGCTCGCTCTCACCTGTGTGTGTTATGTACATGACCTAATGGTCTTCTAATAAATTGTAGCTGAGAGATTGTGGAGTTCAGAAAGACGTCCCTGCTCCTGTAAATGTCCTGATGTGGTGTCCTGTCCTCTGATTTCTGTGTGTGAGAGAAACACACTCACATTTCTGTTACAGCTTCAACTTTAGCTGGATTATGGCTGTGTGTGTGTTTGAGATCAGTGTTCTGATATTTCATCATTTCTCTTCCAGTCTGTGTGTGTGTAATCTGACAGAGGAAAGCTGTAGAGCTCTGTCCTCAGTTCTCAGATCAAACTCCTCCAGTCTGAGAGAACTGAACCTGAGTGGAAATAAACTGCAGGATTCAGGAGTGAAGCTGCTCTCTGCTGGACTGAAGAATCCACACTGTACACTGGAGATACTGAGGTACACACACACACACACACACACACATACATACACACACACACACACACACACACACACATACACACACCCATACACTTTACATACACACACAAACATACACACACACACACATATACTGTACATACATGCATGCATACATACACACACACACACCAAGATACACACACACATATACTGTACTTACATACACAAACACACACATAGTGTACACACACACATATACTGTACATACACACACAACCACACACACACACATACACTGTACATACATACATACATACACACACACATACTGTACATACATACATACATACACACACATACTGTACATACATACACAACCACACACACATACTGTACATACATACACACACACACACACATACTGTACATACATACATACATACACACAGACACACACACACCCATATACTGTATGTACATACATACACACACACACATACATACTGTACATACATACATACAGACATACACACACACATACACTGTACGTACATACATAGACACACAAACACACACACACACACACACACATATACTGTACGTACATACAAACACACACACATATACTGTACATACACACACACACACACACACACACACACATCAGAGTTTTAATAAACACAGCAACCTCCAGTTCTCATCTGTTGTAAGTGTAATTGTAGAGATCTGATATATTGTCATTGTTGTGTGTGAGATGGAGAGTAAATGTAGTGTATATAAAGATTTTGTGTAGTTCATGTTTTCAATGCTAAAACTGAGTGTGTTAAGTGTGAGAAGGTTTTCTTTCTTGCAGGATGAGGTACTGCAGTATTACAGATGAAGGTTGTGCTGCTCTGGCTTCAGCTCTGAGGTCAAACTCCTCATCACACCTGAGAGAACTGGATCTGGACGATAATAATCCAGGAGAATCAGGAGTGAAGCTGCTCTCTGATCTACTGAAGGATCCACACTGTAAACTGGAGACACTACAGTGAGTTACTGACTTCCTGTCTCTTTACTCTACTGTATTGTAAGACATTGAGTAATATTCAGTGTGTTCTGTAAAATGTCACATCTAGTGTGTGCATTACGCTTCTGTTGTTCATAAGGAATGTGATGAGTGACTCTGTTTAACGTTGTCTGTAATTCTGTCCTCTTCTGTGTTTCAGCATTAATTATGATAAACTCACCAGGTCTGGTGTATGACCGGAGTCTGACCTCAAACCTCTTGTCCAGGATAAAGCAGTAGTGGTGAAGCGTTAGAACCCGTCCCACATTTCCAGCAGTTTGGGAGCTGAATCATTCATATTCAGATGTAGAAGTTCCAGAACAATAACCGTGACTGACCACATCCTTTTATCCACTCAGCTACAAGTTACTTCAGGCTTTAATCACATATTTTACAATCCAAAGTCCAATCCTTCAGCATCTACACACAACACAGAGATATCATCACACCATCACACTGATTACACAAACACACATCCAGCTGTTGGAGATGTTTATAGTCAGTTTTTATCTCCTTATTTTTATCACATTTGTTTCTCCACAGATGATTGAGTTACAGTTGTAATATTTATCTTTATTTTTCTTTAAAAATTACTTATTTTCATATCTCTGTTGTTTGTTTGCTAATCTGTGTTTAACTGTAACCATGGTAACAGGTCTGCTGATTGATTTGTTGTTGTAGTGACCCAGTTTTGTATATATGTTGTATACATGTCATTTCCACTGTGTGTAATTACAGAATAAACAGTGAGTGTGAGTGAAACACAACAATTCAGGTGTTTGAGGTGTGTTTGATCACAAACCTTTCGTCCACAATGCTGTTTGCTTTGAGGATGCAGCGTGTGGAGTAAATGTGGTCTCCCAGTCAGGAAATCCAGGATCCAGTTGCAGAGGGAGGTGTTGGTGCCCAGCAGACTCACTAGTAGAGAGAAATTGTACCATGGTCAAATAAGTCAAACTTAAAAAAGTCCTTGTTCATCTTAAGTAGAAGCTGGTTCTCAAAGTTATGCCAATTAATTGCTCCCCTTCTTGGGCTGAAGATCAATCCAGCTTCACTAAATAGTCTCTCACAGGCCTCTGAGGCAGGGAGGGCTGTGTCCAGCTTAAGTGACAGGTTGGATAAGGCTGGATAAGATGTCAGCATAGTCATACCTTCAGCTGTACATGTTAGGTATGCATCCAGTTGTTTGGATGTCACCTGTGTGCACACATGCTTTATATCAGAGAATAAACCCTCTTCATCCAAAGTGTATGAGGAGTTGTCAGCAGGCTAAAGACTCTCATCATGATCAGGAAGATGTCAGACGTGACAAAGATGATGACGTCAGACCCTACGTATGACTGGAGTATTGTTTACTCAAATAATTCTATTCCCATAAAATTAAAACCTCTTTACTCGTTAATAGAACAAAAGTTTCTTGTTGTGTTAACTAAATGCCAAGTTTTAAGTCCTATACTGATATTGTTTAGAAGTTAATAGAAGTGTTAGGGCTTACAGTGAGGAGGAATCTGCAATGCAAAACAAAACAGATATTAGAATAGAAAAGGAAAGAAAACATTTTCTTATTCCACAAGCAAGTTGTCTGTTACAGAACTCGATAGTGATCCAGTGCAATCACACAATCTAGACTATTACAGCATTACAGCACGTCTAAGATCATATTAATTAGGTCTACTGCATCCTCGCTGTCTAACCTGGACTTTGTCCTCGGTCCTTTGTCCTCACTCCGAGCCAGTCAACAGCTGGCATTTCTCATTTAACATCTGGCTGTGCAGAAGATTTATTCATCTTCTGCACGCGCTTCATGCTCATCAGGGTTGCAGAGTGAACGAGTCAGGAATACACTCTGGATGAAACCCCAGTGCTACACACACACACACACACACACACACACACACACACACACACAAACACACACACACAGGGCACAATTTAGTATTAAATCCACCCACTGCTCCTATTGTGTTTAAGCTCTAGAGAGAGTGTGGTGTGTGGAAACCCCTGAAGTCAAGTTCGCCGATGACACGACCGTGGTGGGTCTCATCAGCAAGAACGACGAGTCAGCATACAGAGAGGAGGTGCAGCGGCTAACAGCCTGGTGTAGAGCCAACAACCTGTCTCTGAACGTCGACAAGACTAAAGAGATGCTTGTTGACTTCAGGAGAGCACAGAGTGACCATTCTTCACTGTTCATCGACGGATCCTCTGTGGAGATCGTCAAGAGCACCAAATCTTAGTTCAATAAATTTTGACTTGATCGGTCTTACCAAGTAAATTTTAACTCATTTTAATCTCCATTTTACTAGAAACATGTGACAGCTATAAAGTGCAACCTGTTGTTCATATTGAGTTAGATTGCTGTGCTAGATTTAAGAATAAGACCACACCTAAAAATTCCAATTTCAAGAATCTTTAGTAAAGACAAAGATTTAAGTATTTAATTTTTGTCTGTTCAAGTAAGACAAATTTCTGTGAACATAAACACTTCATGAAAAGGTGTTCCATTCTGATTTATTACGTACGTAAAGTTTTGAAAAGCATGTGACCTGAGGCTGAGCTCTGATTGGCTTGTTTCGAATTTTCCTCAGGCCGCCGCACTCTGCGCTCCGGACCCGCCCACTTTTGTTGTTAGCGAATCAATATTATTGTTATATATTTTGGCCTCATGTGATTGGACCATTCTCAACGAGTCTCATTACCGCGCAGCAGATGGTCAGTTAACGGACAGGTACTGATTAATATGGAAGCAAGCGAAATATCTCGAGATGAAAGAGAATTCGGTTCTATCTTTACAAAAATAAACTTTCACAAGGAGTTCGGATGAAGAAAAGAAAAGAATCAAGGAGCTTGGACCACATCGACCCAATCTGCAAACTCAGCAGCAGTCAGTTTTTTAATGATTACCTTCATTACATTACTGATAATAAACCCACATTGAACTCAGATTCACTGATTTACAGTACAGTAATTGCATGCTTTTGGGTATTGGATATAATTATCCCAACTTCTCATCAGTGCATTGATTCAGTGACGGGATGACGTTTTGTACTGCGCATGTGCGAGCAGTGCGCTAACGTGCTAGTTATGAAAAGGCATTTCCTCCTGCCAGATTCTCACCATGGAGGAGCTCGATGATGCTGCAGTTTCCACTTTAAAAGGTTAGTCATTTGTTCAAAGTTGTTGAAATTTTATTAATTCACTCTGTTGGTCATTCTTTGTTTGAAATCGAGTTTTAATCGAATATGTTTCCCACTGGAAACCCGTTCCTGCAAACAAATGAAATCAGCTGAACATTTTACAAAGTTCAGTCTCTTTTTTGAGATCTGTTCAATAATGAGATTTCATTCTGTCCCATTTTGCTCTCCATCTTGTGGTAGTACTATTTAGTATTATTTTGTATTTTTTTTATTATTCTTATTTATTAAAAGCAGCTTATTATTTAAATATAACCTCTTTGTGAAATCATACAGGCCAATTCAACTGAACAATCACTTCTACTGCTTTATTTTATCATTAACACTTTATAATAAACTTGTATTATTTGGCATTAGTCATCTGTATCTTTACAATGCTTGTAGCCTAGATCTTTGTCAGCAGCAACATACGTTTTTATATTTATGATGATTACAGTAACATTAGTTATTTCATTATGAACTCTACAGTGAGCATTTGTACTGTTTAATTTATTATTGTGAAATATTATAATTGATGACATTATAATTATTATTATAGATTATAATAAATATAAGTGTTTTACTGGTTAAATGCTGTAAAATGTTGATTTGTCAACATGCATAAAGCATTTACTGATTTACTGTTAGTAAATATAAAAAAGTGTTATATTCATATTCTATCATTATAATGTGTTTGTTTCATAGCCTTCATGTTTCTGTTGGTTTCAGAAAATTGTTTATTAATGATAAAATGTTAAATGTTATTAAAAAGCTATAATAAAATGAATAGATTTTTTACGGTATATAAATTCTGCATGCAAAGAATGACCCATATGCATCAATGCTAACTAACATATTTCTACGTTTTCTAAGCTGCTAACATTGGGGAAGACATTTTACCGTCTCTTTCAAGAGAGGATATTTGATATCTCTTTCCTGGTCCTGAGCCATTTGGCTTTTGACTCATAAGGAAGAACAGGTAATTTTATATAAAATACTTGTGTATACATGTATACACAATATACATGCAAACCTAGTTTTTTAGTTCAAATTAATATAGATCATCTCTCGTGTGTGTGTGTGTGTGTGTGTGTGTGTGTGTGTGTGTGTGTGTTTCAACTAGTTGAACATGCCATTGCTGTTTTTACCGCCCTGCCACTGCTCTTCCCATCCGGCTCTGCAGCACCCAAGAAAAGGGGCCCAATCAGTGAGGCTCTTTTTCATGTTCTTACGGTGAGTTTTGCTTTTGTAGTGTTATCTAATTAGCAGGTGTTTAAGAGGCCTACACTTTCAATTAAATAATGGGTTAAAAACAAGATTTGGCTACTCAAATTGCTCACCCAGTGTTAAAAATAACCTGATAAAATTACCTACATGCTCAGCCTTTGGCAAAAAAAAAAAAACCCAAACAACTCCTTTTGTAGATTGTAAATGCTGTTACATGTAATGTGAATATCTGAGTAAAACTCATCTGTTAAAGGACATTTGGAGCAGTGTGGTTGTCTGCGATGTCTTCATATTTACCAAGGTGGAGCTACGACTCAAACTGGAGACAGATGTCTCACTAATCATTCCCACTGCACAATATATTTTGCTTTTTATGCTGTTTGTAGTATAAAATCATATTATTGGTCTTCTAGCCCTCAGAGATACACTATATTGCCAAAAGTATTCGCTCACCCATCCAAATAATCAGAATCAGGTGTTCCAATCACTTCCATGGCCACAGGTGTATAAAATCAAGCACCTAGGCATGCAGACTGTTTTTACAAACATTTGTGAAAGAATGGGTCGCTCTCAGGAGCTCAGTGAATTCCAGCGTGGAACTGTGATAGGATGCCACCTGTGCAACAAATCCAGTCGTGAAATTTCCTCGCTCCTAAATATTCCACAGTCAACTGTCAGCTGTATTATAAGAACGTGGAAGTGTTTGGGAACGACAGCAACTCAGCCACGAAGTGGTAGGCCACGTAAACTGACGGAGCGGGGTCAGCGGATGCTGAGGTGCATAGTGCGAAGAGGTCGCCAACTTTCTGCAGAGTCAATCGCTACAGACCTCCAAACTTCATGTGGCCTTCAGATTAGCTCAAGAACAGTGCGCAGAGAGCTTCATGGAATGGGTTTCCATGGCCGAGCAGCTGCATCCAAGCCATACATCACCAAGTGCAATGCAAAGCGTCGGATGCAGTGGTGTAAAGCACGCCGCCACTGGACTCTAGAGCAGTGGAGACGCGTTCTCTGGAGTGACGAATCGCGCTTCTCCATCTGGCAATCTGATGGACGAGTCTGGGTTTGGCGGTTGCCAGGAGAACGGTACTTGTCTGACTGCATTGTGCCAAGTGTAAAGTTTGGTGGAGGGGGGATTATGGTGTGGGGTTGTTTTTCAGGAGCTGGGCTTGGCCCCTTAGTTCCAGTGAAAGGAACTCTGAATGCTTCAGCATACCAAGACATTTTGGACAATTCCATGCTCCCAACTTTGTGGGAACAGTTTGGAGCTGGCCCCTTCCTCTTCCAACATGACTGTGCACCAGTGCACAAAGCAAGGTCCATAAAGACATGGATGACAGAGTCTGGTGTGGATGAACTTGACTGGCCTGCACAGAGTCCTGACCTCAACCCGATAGAACACCTTTGGGATGAATTAGAGCGGAGACTGAGAGCCAGGCCTTCTCGTCCAACATCAGTGTGTGACCTCACAAATGCGCTTCTGGAAGAATGGTCAAAAATTCCCATAAACACACTCCTAAACCTTGTGGACAGCCTTCCCAGAAGAGTTGAAGCTGTTATAGCTGCAAAGGGTGGACCAACGTCATATTGAACCCTATGGATTAGGAATGGGATGTCACTTGATTTCATATGCGAGTCAAGGCAGGTGAGCGAATACTTTTGGCAATATAGTGTATGTGATGTGAACTTGAACTGAAGATGGGTATCTGTAATGATTAGGCATAACATTCTGAGCACTGAGAACAGCTCAGTGGGGTGCAGACTGCAGCTCTTGTGGGGTGTTCCTGGTCTGCAGTGGTCAGTATCTGTTAAAAGTGGTCCAAGGAAGGAACAGTGGTGAACTGGAGACGGGGTCATGGGTCAAGGCTCATTGATGCACGTGGAAAGCGAAGGCTGTCCCATGTGATCCGATCCAACAGACGAGCTACTGTTGATCAAATTGCTGAAGAAATTAATGCTGGTTCTGATAGAAAGGGGTCAGAATACACAGTTCAGGACAGTTTGTTGTGTATGGGGCTGCAGAGCCACAGACCAGTCAGGGTGCCCATGCTGACCCCTGTGCACCACTGAAAGCACCATCAATGGGAACGTGAGCATCAGAACTGGACCACGGAGCAATGGAAGAAGGTGGCCTGGTCTGATGAATCACGTTTTCTTTTACATCACGTGGATGGCTGGGTGCGTGTGTCTCTTATCTGGGGAACACATGGCCCCAGGATGCACTAAGAAGGCGAGCTGGCGGAGGCAGTGTCCTGCTTTGGTCAGTGTTCTGGTGGGAAACCTTGGGTCCTGCCATCCATGTGGATGTTACTTTGACACGTTCCACCTACCTAAACATTGTTACAGACCATGTTCATGGAAACGGTATTCCCTGATGGCTGTGTCCTCTTTCAGCAGGATAATGCACCGTGACACAAAGCAGAAATGGTTCAGGAATGGTTTGATGACCACAACAACCAGTTTGAGGTGTTGACTCTGCCTCCAAATTCCCCAGATCTCAATCCAATCCAGCATCTGTGGGATGTGCTGGACAAACAAGTCCGATCCATGGAGTCCCCACCTCACAACTTACAGGACGTAAAGGTACCACATGCACATACCAGATACCACAGCACACCTTCAGGGATCTAGTGGAGTCCATGCCTCGATGGGTCAGGGCTGTTTTGACAGCAAAAGGCGGACCAACACAATATTATGCAGGTGGTTATAATGTTATGGCTGATCGGTGAATGCTGCTTTTTTTTATTTACTTCATAACATGAACTATTCTGCAGAAAGGATCGTATAAATCTGTGTTTGGGCTCCAAGAAGGAGTATTCTCCTAAACCATGCTAACAGTCTAGCATTTCTGTACAATGTTTACATAATAATAATAATAATAATAATAAAGTACTGTTTGTATGTGTTTTATACTAAATAAAAGTTCACTGTATGATAGACAGTAAAAAGTGTGTTTTTAATCAGCTCCAGTTTTTTTCACCTCCACCACAATGTCTAAATGTAAGAGTCTATAAAGAAAAAACATGAAAACGGTGAGATTTTAAAAATCAGAAATTAAAATGCTGTAAAGGTTCTGTATATCAAATACTTTATTATCATCTTTATTATCTGACACATTCAATCAAAATTTTCAGGCTTTTGTAAAATGTTGAACATCAACATTAACAGTAAAACTCAAGGGTAATACTCTACCAGCATCTGGTCTTATGTAACCAATGGTACACAACATTTGGGGAAAAAGAAATAAACAGTCAAAAGTTAAAGTGATATTTCTCCCAAAAATGAAAATTCTGTCATCATCTCACCTGCATGTCGCTCCAAACCCATAAGAAATTAATTTATTTTCAGAACACAAATGAAGACATTTTTAATGAAATCTGAGATTTCAGTCCTTCTGTTGAAAGTCTATTTCCCCAAAACTTGGACATTTCAAAAAATTCATAAAAAGATTGTAAAATAAATTCATATGAATCAAGAAGTTTAATCACAGTCTTCTGAAAAGACATGATCACTTTATCTGATAGATTTAATTAAGGTTTTATTCACATATTAATGCTAAACAACTAATATAAACAGAATCAAGCATGTTTGTGCTTCTATTTACCAAAACTGAATGCTGTAAACGTTGTTGACTGATCGATGTTTATATGTGAATAAAAGCCTAAATTCGATCTGTTCATCATATAAAGTCATAATGACTTTTCAGAAGACTTGGATTAAACCGCTGGATTCATTTTGATTTATTTTTGATCTCTTTACAAATATTCTGAAGCATCAGAATTTTGGGGGAATAAACTTTCAACAGAGGGACATAAATCTCGCAGATATCATTAAACATATCTTAATTTGTGATCCAAAGATGAACGAAAGACATGAGGGTGAGTCAGTGATGACAGAATGTTCATTTTTGGGTGAACTGCCCCTTTTTAGAAACATTAATTGAACTACACTAACAATGTAGAATTACAAAAAAATAAAAATAAAATAAACCTGTTGAACATTACAGTATTAAAACATCTGGACTCAGAAACAACTCCTCACACTCCTGGAGATGGTCTTCTCTCCTGCTGTGCTCTAATGGCCCTCTTTCCACCCCTGTCTCTTGCCCCAGTGAACCATTTGGAGAGCCTTTTCTGCCTCTTTTTGGTTTACATCTTCAGTCATTGTGTCCTTTTTCAGTCCACCTGTAAAAGCAAATGCACATTAACATCTGAAATGTCCAGCTGTATATTATGGTAACACTTTATTTTTGGTGTCCCTGTTCCAGTGTCATTGTCCATTCAAGTACTCAGTGATATTAATGATGAAAATCTACTTACAGGGTAAAAGGTCAGTTTACCCCAAAATCAAAACGTGCGCGCGCTCTGACAAAAGAAAACGGCTCTTTTTAATGCACGGTGTCATTATGCGCTGATTTAGATCCAAATACAGTGTAATTAGTGTAATTATCAGTCACACACAATAACTTAAACACATATACGTGTTTCTGTGTATGTGGAAAAAATCCGGCGAGTCTCTGCCCTGTTATGAGCAGGACAGAGCTGACCACCGGGAATTCCCCCGGTTCACCTGATGACCACTCCGGGCCTGGTCTCACAACTGTCTGAAATTCTCCCTAAATGACCTCGCCTCCGAAAGCAGCACTTTACTCTTCTAGATCCCTGATCGGATACCTCAGAATTCACAATTATGCTAATTGTGCTAATTATTATAACTTGGCGCTCCGTTCGTTCCTCATCAGCAGCTGGCTGTACGGTAAAGTCACATTTACCTCAGGGGAAAAAATGGCGGCTAACCTTACACAGACACAAAATACACAAGGAAAGCAGAAAATAAACAAAAATGTGTTCAGAGTCAGGAAACAAAAACCTCTACACATTACTATCAACACATATAACCATATTTTAATCCTCACACACGCTTAAGTGATTATAACTGTTTCACGCTTCTCCCCAACCCCCCACAGAAAAGTTATTAACATTAGTTTAGCGGTTTTAAAGATCATTTCAACAGATAATAAAGATATCTTTAGAAAATATTCATTTACCCGCTTATTCCGCTCCACATCCACGTCCTTCAGCCGCCTTCAACAGATGAAGTGATCTCCCTCCCGCCTGTCACTCACTGGGTCTGGAAGAAACTGTATCCTTACGCCATGGCGGGATTTCCTCTACTTCCAATATTTAACATCTTCACAGCTGTCATTTTAAATTTCCGCTTATTTTCAACTAAGATCACATGATACATGATATTATGATATAATGTTATAAGAAGAAATTCGTAAGGAATCATTCAAAGCAGTAGGACTACTTTGTCAAGCGGAAGGTGTTGTCAGTGAGTGAGTAGGTCTTATTGAACAGGTAGGTCCAGTGAGACCCATTTAAATGTCTTCCTTTCCGATTTCTCCTCATTCCCAGTTAAATACATTTTGATAAATGCACAGGCAAGTGAACACTGTAATGCTGAACATTCACACAAAGAAACAAAATAAAATAAAATAAAATAAATGGAACACAATGGAAAATAATGCATTTTTATTTAAAAAGTAGCTATATCAAAAATCTGTGATATTCGTTGTTTTAAAGTGATTAGTAACCACATTTAATTATTTCAAAACGATTAAAGGTATAAAGATGTATTTTAGGTGTGAAATCATTTTGCCCACTTAGATCCTATAAACTCAAATTCAGATTTTATTTGTCACATACATAATGGTACACAGTGTGATATGCAGTGAAATGCTTACACGACTGTTTTGACCCTCGAAAAGGAAAAGGAATAAGGACAGAACAAAAGACAAGGATAAAATATAAAAATACGAAATATAAAATATAAGAATACGAATTATTCTAAAAATACGAAAAATAAAAACAAGTTCACAATAGGCAAAAAATAAAATAGAATAAAAATAGAATAAAATATAATAAATATAAATAAAGTAAGGTATGGTATATATGTATATAGAATATGTGTATAAAATAGAATATGTATATTGGAAGTGTAAAATACAACAACTGTGTTATGCAAAATTATATAAAATTATATAAAGTGAATAGTGTGTAGTGCAATAGTGTCCAAGGTGCAGACAGCAGCAGTACGGGGTGGTCACGGAGTGGAAAAAGGTGATGATAGCAATGGTATTGTCCATCATTAAAGTGCAGATGTGCATTTGTATGTAAACGGGAGCAGACTGTGCAACATGTATGTTTGTGTTGTATTGTGTGCAGTCTTGAAATGTGCAGATGTACGTTTGTGTGTTTGTGTGCCACAGTCCTGTAATGTGCAAATGTCCGGTGTGGTTGGTTGGAGTTCCAACACGTGTGTAGGAGCATAGTAGGTCTAATCAGTTGAGTCCTATGTGAGGTTCTGATTGAGAGACCGTATAGCCTGCTGGAAGAAGCTTCTCCTCAGTCTCTCAGTGCTGACCTCAACAGAGAGAAAAGTCCATTGTTGGGATGGCTGAGGTCCTTCACGATCTTCCTGGCCTTGGTCCAGCACCACTTGTTGTAGATCGAGTGCAGGTCAGGGAGCTTGGTACGGATTATGTGCTCAGCTGATCGCACCACCCTCTGAAGAGCTTGTCTGTCCTGCATGGTGCTGTTCCTGAACCAGGTGGTGATGTTTCCCATCAGGATGCTCTCTATGGTGCAGGAATAAAAGTTCCTTAGCACCTTAGCAGGCAGTCTAAAGTCTCTCAAGCGTCTGAGGTGGACGCTGACGGGCCTTCTTCACCACGGTGTCGATGTGACAGGACCATGACAGGTCCTGCGTGATGTGAACACCGAGGTATCTGGAGCTGTCCACTCTCTCCACTGGGCTGTTGTTGATCACAGGGGTCTAGGGGTATAAAGGTCCTATACTCATGTGTGACCCACATTGTGAAACCCACATGGGACCCACATAAATTGCCCATTTTCAGCCCATGCCCACTTGGAGCCCATGCCGCCTGGATACAGCCCTTATGGGGCCCACATATACATGTTGGCTGGGCTGGGACCAGTGGATCCGTGAGTGCAGGCTGGTCATCAACACGGTCCAGCAGCAGACAATAGGAAGAAGGCCAGCAGAGCTCAGGGCCATTAAAACATCACCATCACCATCATCATCAATTACATGGTCAGACTGGGAAAACCACCAAAGACAATGTTAATGTGGTGACCGTTACCTGGCATCACAGCCACTTCCCGAGTCTAAACAGCACTTCTGCTTCCTGTCCATGTTTAAATATACCTGTGTGTTTAATTCTTTTAATTAATAGCACGTTAGCTATTAGTGCTGTCGGGTTTCCTCCAACCTCTGTTTGATTCTGGGATCACGTTATCGCGATACATGCCCCTGCTCCTCAATATATCATTTTAAATCTAAATATATACATTTTAATAACAGAATAATATGTACTGAAATCACTTGTGCAAGTTATAAATGCAAAACAAAGCTGTTTGGAAGGATTTCGTCCACCCCTCTGCCTCACAGTGGTTTAGTCCATCGCCTGCTATCCCCGATACACATTAGCCTGTGTTTAGAGTGTTTGTGGCTCAGCTGTGGATCCCCGAGGAACTAGTTACGTTACTAATATAATAATAATAATAATAATAATAATAATAATAATAATAATAATAATAATAAAGAACGAATAAAGGGTGATGAATAAATAAAATAATAAAGGGTGTTTTGCACTGCGTCTTGTTTTGGATGGATCTTGACTGCCATCGTGTGGAAAAAATTAGGAAGTTCATGCTCCCAAAAAAAAGTATATTTATGTTAAATGGGTAAAAACTGAAACATCTTTCAAGGAGTGTTTTTCAGTGTTTCTCTTCACTAGATTAAATTATTAATAGGATAAATAATAAACAAAATAATAGTGTTATAGATGGATCTTGACTGCCATCGTGTTGCCACATCCTTGATCAGCCTGAGAGAAACTTCAGATCTATGAGGAAGACAGAGAAGCCACAAAACTACATTATATATCAAAGTTATATTTATGTTTATGGAAACACTATCAATGTTATTTACATTCAATTTTTTTATTATTATACTCAATACAGAGTAACTCAATACAGAGTAACTCAATACAGAGTAACTCAATACAGAATAACTCAATACAGAGTAACTCAAGAGAAACTCAATACAGAATAACTCAATACAGAGTAACTCAATACAGAGTAACTCAATACAGAGTAATTCAATACAGAGTAACAAGAGAAATTCAATACAGAATAACTCAATACAGAGTAACTCAATACAGAATAACTCAATACAGAGTAATTCAATACAGAGTAACTCAAGAGTAATTCAATACAGAGTAACTCAATACAGAGTAATTCAATACAGAGTAAATCAAGAGAAATTCAATACAGAGTAACTCAATACAGAATAACTCAATACAGAGTAACTCAAGAGAAATTCAATACAGAGTAACAAGCGTAATTCAGTAGAGTAACAAGAGTAATTCAATACAGAGTAACTCAAGAGTAATTCAATACAGAATAACAAGAGTATTTCAATAAAGAGTAATTCAATACAGAGTAACTCAAGAGAAATTCAATACAGAGTAACTCAATACAGAGTAATTCAATACAGAGTAACTCAATAGTAATTCAATACAGAGTAATTCAATACAGAGTAATTCAATACAGAGTAATGAAAGAGTAATTCAATACAGAGTAACAAGACTAATTCAATACAGATTGATTCAATACAGAGTAATTCAATACAGAGTAACTCAATACAGAGTAATTCAATACAGAGTAACTCAATACAGAGTAACTCAAGAGTAATTCAATACAGAGTAATTCAATACAGAGTAATGAAAGAGTAATTCAATACAGAGTAACAAGACTAATTCAATACAGATTGATTCAATACAGAGTAATTCAATACAGAGTAATTCAATACAGAGTAACGAAAGAGTAATTCAATACAGAGTAACGAGTAATTCAACAGAGTAATTCAATACAGATTGATTCAATACAAAGTAACTCAAGAGTAATTCAATACAGAGTAACTCAAGAGTAAGTCAATACAGAGTAACAAGAGTAATTCAATACAGAGTAACTCAAGAGTAACTCAATACAGAGTAACTCAAGAGTAATTCAATACAGAGTAATTGGAATAATTCAATACAGAGTAATTCAATACAGAGTAACTAAAGAGTAATTCAATACAGAATAACAAGAGTAATTCAATACAGAGTAACTCAACACAGAGTAACTCAAGAGTAATTCAATACAGAGTAATTGGAGTAATTCAATACAGAGTAATTCAATACAGAGTAATTGGAATAATTCAATACAGAGTAATTCAATACAGAGTAACTAAAGAGTAATTCAATACAGAATAACAAGAGTAATTCAATACAGAGTAACTCAACACAGAGTAACTCAAGAGTAATTCAATACAGAGTAATTCAATACAGAGTAACTAAAGAGTAATTCAATAGAGTAATTCAATACAAATTGATTCAATACAAAGTAACTCAAGAGTAATTAAATACAGTGTAATTCAATACAGAGTAACTCAAGAGTAATTCAATACAGAGTAATTCAATACAGAGTAACTCAATACAGAATAACTCAATACAGAGTAACTCAATACAGAGTAACAAGAGAAATTCAGTACAGAGTAACTCAATACAGAATAACTCAATACAGAGTAACTCAAGAGTAATTCAATACAGAGTAACAAGAGTAATTCAGTAGAGTAACAAGAGTAATTCAATACAGAGTAACTCAAGAGTAATTCAATACAGAATAACAAGAGTAATTCAATAAAGAGTAACTCAATACAGAGTAACTCAAGAGTAATTCAATGCAGAGTAACTCAATACAGAGTATCAAGAGTAATTCAATACAGAGTAATTCAATATAGAGTAACTCAAGAGTAATTCAATTCAGAGTAATTCAATACAGAGTAACTCAAGAGTAACTCAATACAGAGTAACTCAATACAGAGTAACTCAATACAGAGTAACTCAAGAGTAATTCAATACAGAGTAACTCAAGATTAACTCAATACAGAGTAACTCAAGTGTAATTCAATACAGAGTAATTCAATACAGAGTAACTCAATACAGAGTAATTGAATATAGAGTAATTCAATACAGAGTATCCACCTCTAGATTGGTGATCAAAGAGAAAGGGGATGCTGGATGTGCTGGGTGGGTGGGGGGGTAAGAAGGTCATTCAAAGACAGCTGGGTCAAGTTTGAGAATTTCAACATAATTGCGAAAGGGCCACCAAATTTTATGAAAAGTAGCATTTGGACGCTGTAGAGAGTACCTAATTTTCTCAATTATGAAATAGAGAACATCTCTAATCCAGCGAGTATGACATGGGGGTGAGGACATTTCCAATTCAATAGGATTAGACACCGAGCCAAAAGAGTTAAAAATGCAACAAAGTTAAAAAGGTAAGAGGGCATAGAGCAGTCAGGTGGAAAATGCCAAACAACCCACACTGTAAAAAATAAACCGTAAATTTAAGGTAAAAAACCGGCACTGTGGTTGCCAGAAATTTACCGTCAAAATTATGGTAGAACGTTGGTTGTATGAGATTGCACCCACTGTATGGTATATTTTATGGATTTTAATTGTTTTTACAGTTTATAACTGTCTAATTAACATGTTTATGTTGTTATAAAAACAGTTTATAACTGTCAAATTCCAGGGTTTACATTGTAATAATTATGGCTCATAACCATCTTTTTTACAGCTCAGAACTGTCTATTTTAAAGGTTTATGTTGTAATAATTAGGGTTAAAACCTATAATTATTTCACAAAGCAGACAGGAAACTATGGAAAAAACATTGAATATGTAAATGGTGTTGAACTATTTTTTTTTTATTATAAATAACCACAGTGAATTCATTTAGCAATTCTGTGAAAGCATAATTTTATCACAATAGCTGGGAGCTAGAAGAGATAAAAGTTAAATTGCTAGACATTTAGATTTTACCTTTAAGAAACTAGTAAGTACTTTTATACTAATTGATGAATACAAACCTAATTCAAATCATCAAAACCTATTAAAGACTTAGACATCAGTGTGGTCCCATGTATTTTTAATAAAGGCATTTACTGGCAGGCATTTAAAACATTATTGTATTTTTCTCTTCTCATGTTTTAACAGAAGTATACAGTGAATTAAGAGCAGTCTTAAGATGAAATTAAGATCAGTCAGTCAAGACTACTCATTTAAAATTAGATTCAGAATTTAAAACATTTCTACTACCTAACTAACACTTTAAACTGCGCCGCTGTGTTTAGAGGACCGGGTGCTCCTCCCCTTCAAAACCTGGGACAGAATTGCACCAAGCCCTGTCTCGGAGGCCTCGGTGTGGAGGGTGAAGGGGAGCTGGAAATCAGGGTTTCGGAGCACCAGGCGGCTGGTGAGTGCCTGCTTTCAGCTGCTGGAAGGCCCACTCGGTGTCTTCCATCCAGAGCACCCAGTCCAGTTGGCCCTTCTTTGTGAGATCTGAAAGGGGGGAAGCTACAGAGGAGAAGTTAGGGACGAACTGCCGATAGTATCCTGCCAGCCCCAAGAATGCTCGTACCTGTTTCTTGGTGCTGGGTTGGGGATACTCCCTGATGGCCTCAAACTTCTTTTCCTGGGGTCGTAGCAACCCCCGCCCAATGCAGTAGCCCAAGTACTGTGCCTCGGTCAGCCCCAGGTGGCACTTACGGGGGTTGACCATTAGCCCTGCCTTCCGGAAGCCACCCAGTACCTCCCTCAGCTAGAAGAGGTGGTCTGACCAAGTGGGGGAATGGATGAGGACGTCGTCTAGGTATGCGGTGGTGAAGGCTTTGTGGGGCCGCAGAACGATGTCCATAATGCGCTGGAACATTGAAGAGGCCCCATGAAGGATAGGACCCGATACTGCCAGTGGCCGCCAGAGGTGGTGAAGGCGGTCTAAGGCCTAGTGTCTGGGGCCAGGGCTACCTGCCAGTAACCTTTGGTGAGGTCCAAACCGGGCTCTCCCCAGTCTCTCCACCAGGTCATCCATCCGGGGTAGGAGTCGAACGCCGAGGTCTGGTTGAGCCTCCGGAAGTCGTTACACAGATGAAGGGATCCATCAGGCTTGGGCACCACCACGATGGGGCTGGACCAGGGGCTGGTGGATTCTTCGATGACCCCGTCTCTCAGCATCTGCTCCACTTCCTACTCTATAGCCTGGCGGCGGGCTTCGGGGACCCAGTAAGGCCACTGAAGGACCACTACCCCGGGAGGGGTCTTCACTTCACGTTGTTCCAACTGCGTGAGCCCCGGGACAGTCGAGAACACATCGGTGAACTGATCGACAAGCTCCATGAGGTCTTGCTGTTGGGCTGGTGAGAGCTCCTCTCACCTCCTGAATAGGGGGCACTCCTGGGGGTCTGTGGCGGCAGAAGCAAACCCAGACACAACCGGCTGTGCTGGCAACCATCTTTTTAGGATGTGGTACAGCTGTGTGTCTGCGCACTTACCTGGTTGTTTGGAGGCTGTAGTTTACAGTTGTAGAGCAGGTTGTAGACCTGCTGCTGGTCTCTTTGGGCTGTCTCCATATGTTCCCGTACGATAGGCCCTACCCGGTCTATTCTGGCCTGCATGTCCTCGATGTAGTCGATCACCGAGCGGAACAGAGAGTGTTGACCCTCCCAAGCTTCGCGGGCCACATCGAGTAGTCCTCGTGGTCGCCGCCCAAACAGGAGCTCAAACAGTGTAAACCCTGTCGAGGCCTGGGGCGTTTCGCGGACGGCGAAGAGGACATAGGGGAGGAGGAGGTCCCAGTTCCTCCCTTCTTCATCCACCACCCGACGCAGCATCCTTTTAAGGGTCTGGTTAAACCACTCCACCAGCCCATCCGTCTGCGGGTGATAGACGGACATCCTCAGGTGTTTGACCTGTAAGAGCTGACACAGATCTGCCATTAGCCGTGAGGTGAAGGACATACCTTGGTCAGTGAGGATGTCCTTTGGGATTCCCACACGACTAAAGAGTGCGAGGAGCTCTTGGAAGATGTTGCGGGAGGTGGCCTTTCGGAGCGGGACTGCCTAGGGGTATCTGGTGGTGTAGTCCATCATCACGAGAATATACTTGTGCCCCCAGGCTGACGTCGGTAGCGGCCCGACAAGGTCCATGCCGATGCGCTCAAAGGGGATGCCGTTGATGGGGAGCGGTATGAGGGGGGCCGGCGCTGGCTTCTGGGGTGCCATCTGTTGGCACCGGGGGCAGGCCCGGCAGAAGGCTTGGACCTCTGCCTGCATCTCGGGCCATGTGAAGTGGTCCTTCAGCTTCTTTCGGTCCTTCAGCTTCTTTCTTTCTTCCATGGGCGCAGGTGGCCCCCCAGCGGGTGCATGTAGGCCAGGTGTAGGAGGAGGGCAGTGCGGGAGTGAGGGACCACTAGCAGTTCGCACAGCTTGCCGCGGCACTTGGAGTGGTAGTATAGCAACCCCTTCTTAACGAGGAAGAATGCCACAGGCAGCTGGTCCCCTGGGTGGGTATTTACTCCCTCCACCTGCAGAACTTGGCCCCAGCAGTGCTTCAGCCTGTCGTCCTCCTTCTGCTCCTGTCCGAAGCTCCCTTCCTTGGTGATCTGCTCAGATAGGGAAGACAGGGAATTAGCTTCTTTCTCAGACTCAACTGGGGAGGAAGGCTCCGGGTCCGGGGCCCCTCCGGCCATGCACGCTGGCTTTGCCCAGGCTCTGGGCTTCCGGGGCCTTCTCGCCTGGGCGGGGGCCTTCATGGCGGTGTTGAACCCTGGCCAGTCACAACTGAGCAGTGCAGGAACGGGGAGATTCTGAATGACTCCCATGACAACGGGCCACTCTCTGGCTGGGCTCCGGATGAGAAGCTCTCCATCGAGGAGCTCTCTCTGGGAGGTGGGGTTATGGAGCCCCACGGCCTTGTGCTCTTCGGGAGGGAGGCCCCACAGGAACCAATCCATGGCCACCCGCTCTGTGACTTCCTTAGCTGACAGCTGGTCAGGTTGGAGCCACCGGCGGCAGCAGCAGAGGAGGTCATCCATTTGGGCCCGTGGGTTAGTGCGGGGGTCGTACCACCACCTATGGAAGTCCCCTGCTGCGTAGTCCCTTCGCGGCCAGCCTTCCCGTTCAGCGGTGTACTCGAAGGTCTCGAGGAAGCCCTCCACCGTCATCCTCCACCGTGTGAGGCGCTGGGCTGCGTGGCCTGGGTCTGGGAGCGGGATGAGGCGGCTGGTGCAGATGCAGGAGCGAGGCTGGGCGTCAGCGATTCCACACGGGGGCTTCTCTTAGTCCGAACTTCCTGGAAACAACACATAGGGTACCTGTTAGTCCAGTAGGGGGCCTTCTTACCTTGTGTGGCCAGCAGAGCCAACCTCTCCGCTGTGTTGCTCTGCTGGAGGGTGAAGGGTTTAAAGGCGCTTCTGATTGGCCCAGAGCACTTTGGCGCGCTTTCTCCCACTCCGCCCTGCGATCTAATTTAGGGGCGCTGGCCGTGGTGCTGATCTGCTTCCACTCTGCACTAGCGCCACTGTCCAGGGTGTTGAAGCGCCGCTGTGCGTGTTTTTCCGGGAAAGGAGGGAGGCAAGGAGCGGCTCTTTTCTGTGTGCATGTCACATAATATAATAATAATATTTTTTTTGCCTCACTTAAAATAAACAGAAAATAAATGGTTTGGAACAACCTGAGGGTGAGTAAATGACAATTTTCATTTTTGGGTGAACTATCCCTTTAAATTTTTGTAACAGAAACAAATACTTGGACTTACTGGTCTCCTTCAGAACAGAAATAAATTTCCTGGCTTGAATGGGCCTCAGTACAGCTGCCAAATCTGATTCCTCAAGAAATCTGAAATCTTCTGGGGTCTCCACTCCAAGTGATTTTAAGGTGTCCTCAAGAGATTTCTTAGTTGCAGTGGGAGGTCAGGGTAATACAGCATCAATTGCAATGTTGATGTTTGAAATGTTTAGCTCCGATTCACCCATTTCTGAAAAACAATTAAAAATAATAAGTCTCATAAATAAACCAAAACTATGAGAAAATACAGATCAACTATCATATTCAGTGTGACATCAGACTGTGCTTTAATGGAATTACCCTTTTTTCATTCATCATATATGAGGTTAAAGGATAGAAATCTGCCAGGTCATTGATTTTCACACAACGCATTATTTTAGTCTGATTTTTCAATTCATGCAAATGGTATTCAGGAATGATCTCTGCTACATACTTTCTCAGCAGAAAATGAACAACTTCAAAGTGCAAGTTCTCCAAACTCTACTGAGTCCATATTATTTGTCACAAGGAACTGCCATTTTTTGTATAACGTTCCCCTGTACATTACTTCTGCTGAGACTTTGGTATTGTTCTCTGTAAATCCAAACTGCCTCACTGCATCTTTAATAGAATCACCATGCAGCTCTGGGTAAAATGCAGTGTTGTTTTTTAACCTCAAAATTAGATTACACATTGACCCTTCTGACAGATAGACCTGGAACATTTGATGCCTTTCAGAGAGAGTGAAGCACAGGTTTTTGAAATTCTTTAAGTTCCTAGCACATCTTTTAAAATAACTGTGCTTACTCTCAAAGCGCATCATCCACAACCTGATCAAAGGACCAGACTTTAAAATCAGTGCAGGGTAGTGTCACAAGTAGTGATGCTTAGGCTATAGTCCATGTCCTGGAAAAAGAGAGAATCTACAAGTAAGATATTCTTGGATAAGAACGTCAAGGTATGTGACATCTGGTAATGTGCACAAATCATCTCCACAATGTCTTTTAGCTGAAGGGTCAACTGCCAAACATCATCCATGGGCTCTTTAACCTTGTCACGCATGATCACAGGAAGAAGTCTTAGAAAATTCCAGTTCTGAATAGCCTGACCAGAAAGCTTTACTCCATTGGAGCTCACTGCACATGGCTTATTCAATGCATCAGATGAACTGTATTTAAATTGCTTAATGCGTCTATTCAGAATTGAATAGGAGAACCACTTTTTCTGCTTGATGAAGTACTTCAGGTAAAGGATTAAATCATAGGAAAGGAAACCCTCAAAAATGTCATGGCCTAAACAAGGCAGGCAAACATTAAAATAATTCAATGAATTAAAAATTGACTCAAATGTTATACCTTCAACGTTTTGTTGTTGTCCCTCAGACTGTAAAATGTCTACTGCAGAATTGTAGTTTTCAGGAGTGCGCTGAGGCCCACATACCTTTGGATCTGTTTGAAAATCCCTTCATGTTATCCAGCAATACCTGAAGAAATATTCAGAAACACTAAAATTTTCTGTGAATCCACCGATACTATGAGACCCCAAATTGTCCCCTGCAATGCACAAAACAGTCCCTTTAACTTTTTCCTCTGCCACGGTTATTCCATTGTCTTCCAGGTCTTGTAAGTCTGCAATTAGCCTTGAGAAAACTTTGTCATGTCCAAAGTGTTTGAAGTCTGTTTCTCGACACAGCATTACAAGTGAGATGTGGTCTGCACTTGATCTTATGAGAGGGTAAATTAGCCAGAGACAGACATACAGCTAGTGCTTGGAGCTTGCTTTTTGCTGAACCTAATGGGTTCACCACCTCAAAAGAATCTTGAAATAGAATTAGTTTGAGACATGATGGGTTTTGAGAAAAGGACTCATTGTTTTTGTATACCTGACCATCACTGACATCACAAAGCACATCTGTGCACGGTAAGCATGGATGCTGTGCAGCACAATTCCACCATAAGTCAGACTCCAATAAACATCTCAAAGTGTCTTTCAATGGAACATAGTAGGAAAAACTCTGTGACCTTGTTTCATCTCTTCCTAAGTACAACTTTACAGGTTCTGTGTATCTGAAAATCTTTTTAAAAGCCTTTGTTCTTGAAAATTTGGTTCTCATTGGTCCTTCATGACTAATGCTGAATAGGTCAGATTCCATCATGACATATTCTACCAATGTCCACATCTGTTAACTCTAAATCACTTTTCAGAAATGCACTCAATTTATTCAAAGTGTATGTTTATCCTAGTTCATGTATGCTCTGCATCTCTTCAACAATATTTTGTACAGTTGAGGCTGGCAGAAGAAACTGCCCTTGTAATTTCAAGTAGAAAAGAGAAATATTTCTGAGAAACATTGAAATTTTCTGTAAGATGAACTTCACCTTCATCAGTCTCACCAAATCTCTCTGTAGGGCCTGTATCTAAAGGTTCAGTTTAAAGAGACTGAGAAACTGTCTTCTTATAAAGAGGACTTATACTGTCCACAGAACACTGTCTGTGTTTCCTGGACATGTGGGATGTAAACGACGACTTTACAGTGAATGTATGGACGCATCCTGTCACCGGACAGGATATGTTCCTTTAAGTGAACTGTTAGTGATTTGATATCGCGATACTGGCGCTGGCACATAGAAATATTACACGTAAACACCGTAAGGGCATTTGTTGTAGCAACATGTGAATCTATGTTATATTTACGGTAAAAATGAGCCTTAAATGCTCCGTATGAACGAAACGTTTCGTGGCAATCTGTAGCGGCGCACTTGAACACGCATCGTGGTTCATTACGGTGGAGTTTGACATGTAAAACATGCTCCCTAAGGGTTTGCACTGATATTCCACAGAAATAACAGCTAAACATTTTAACTGCATGAACAAACACACACGCTACTGCTGTTTTAAACACCTAAATGATGTTTCACATCCCGGGCTGGACTTTATAGAGCTTGTAAGTGTGACTACATGCGCTGCCTAGACATGTTTATTCATCGTGAAAACTGGTTACGTTACATACTACTCGTGTTTAAACCTACACACTGCAAAAAGTGCCTAGAAACATTTATTCATACACATTTAGCTTACAGAATACTTCCACTAATTTGTAGTTGAGCTCCAACAGTGCTTCACAAAAATCTCCAGTTCGCCACTGCTGAAATGCGGGAAAGCAAACGCTCCTGTGTTCCGCGCCAATGAGTATTCAGCCAATCAAATTCTTTGCCCAATTGAGCCAAGGCACAACATTTATCCTGATTGGATGATGCTTAACGGTTACGTTTCAAAAGCTTGTTGAATTGATTTTCTTACCTTAAAACAAATTCCTGAGGGCAGAGACAAAACAGAGTAGAATCTATTCAGAAATTTCTCTCTAAAAAATGTAAAATCATTGTTTATTACAGCAAAACAATATTTCAATTCTCAAAATCAAATATACAAATGTCAAGGTGGACATTTTTAAGCATTTTAGGCAGACAATTTAAGCATACAATTTGATAGAAGACTTTATATTACAACGTTACACAGAAAAAGATGATTTTATCACACGTGTTAAAATTGTTTACGTCCTCTGTCCTGCATTGTGGTTGTTAAGTTCACACTGCACAGGGGTGTCAAATATGTTTCTGTATTTGTCACGTCCATAACGGCATGTTCCTCATAAATGGGCACTAGAAAATTAAAATAAAGTAACTATGATCTGTGAAGGGGCATCTCTTCATTTGTTGGGTATAGCTGGTTATTGCTTCTGGTTTGTGCATTTTTATATAAAGAAATCCTACAAAGTTTTTTGTCACATCCATAACGCGTGTTTATTTCCCTTTTATAAAATAGAAACCTAGTGCATTTTCAATCTTAAAAAAGTCTAGAGTGATATTATTCTGATTTTTAAACTCTATCAACAAGGGTTTAGTAAAATATAATCAGATGGTTCAGTATATTGGTAAAAAAATTCATTTTCTGAGAGTTTATATGTTACATCCATAACGCATAATGTCATATCCATAATGCTGGAATTGCCCAAGACAGAATAATGTTTTCCTTTATATGCCAATCAATACTGTATATTGTTAATTTTACTGCAATAAACCATATTTTCACGTGTTTTTATGTGTTAAATTTAAGGTCTTTGTAAAAAATAATTACAGCTTTTGACTGTAAATTCTACAGTTATTGCAAGTTTTGTAAAATACGGTTTTATCCTGTAGCATTTATATGGTATTTTACTGTTAAATCTACGGACATTTTTTTTACAGTGTATAATTTAAACACTGTTTGCATCATGACGTGATTATAACACATCACCATAACGCATTAATTATGCTTGCACACGCAGTTACCATATATATTAGTTTTGCCGTTTATGTGCTCTTAAAGTATTCTGTCCAAAAAATGAATGGAAAAAGTAAATTATCAGGTGCACAAGGCAGGAAGCGACGCAAAGAAGAGGAGCAGAAAAAAAAGTAAAATAGAGGAAAGAATCAGAAGATAACGACTGGGTATTAGATCATTATGTTTATGTATTATTTTGAAATAGTCTTTTTAGATCATCTTAACTGGCAACACTGACACTGTGGAACGTCTTTGCTTAAGTTAACTGCTAACTTATTTTATTTTACTTTATTTTCTTTGAAATAAATTTAAGCTTTTGTAATGTTGTTTTAATTTCAGTTACATTACTGCTTGCTTTTAATTCACCAAAAAGTGTCTAAAAGACTAGGACTATAATCTAGCATTCATGAACTGAAATATTTTAAGGTTAAGTATAGCATTTTTCACTGTTTGCACAAAACTGAAATGAAAGGTAGAAAATATAATAGAGTTTAGTGCACTTTTTTGTTGATTTGCACTTTGTTTAACTGTTGTCTGAGTCTTCTAGTGACTGTCAGTCAAATTTGTTTGTTATTTATTATCACAATTTATTTACTACTTTTGCTTAATGCTTATTTATTTATGTATTTGTTCAGTATTTATGTTATGTTATTGTAAAGTTTTTAAAAATCTGTATTTTCTGGATTTTTTTGGTGGTGGTGGTGGTGGTGGTGGTGGTGGTGTGTGTGTGTGTGTGTGTGTGTGTGTGTGTGTGTAAAATCTCACCTAGGGCCAGCCCTGCACACAGCTGTGTGAACAGAGTCAATATAATGATACAATACAATATACAGTGGGACCTCGGTCCTCGACCACTCCTGTGTTCGAATTTTCGGTATTAGATTCGAATTTTTGAGTCAATTTGACCTTGGTGTACGAAAATATTGTTAAAATATTGTTTCATACAGTATTACAAAGAATATCGAATAGCGAATTTTCGTTTAAGCAGGGCTAAGCTCCCAATGAGGGTATAATAGTAATAAATCAAAAATAAATAAAATAAAATAAAATAATGGTTTGACTAACAGGGTAGGATGATAAACTTATTGCAGCATTCCACTGTGTTGCATAGATGTGTATAACATTTGAGTACTGAACAAGCCAAATATGAGTCTTCCTGATCACACACACACACACACACACACACACTCACACACACTCACTCACACACACACACACACACACTCCCCTGATCCTCACTCTGTGTCACCTCGGTCTGTGGATTGATGAACACGCTGAAAGACGGGGAGGAGCCGAAGTCTGCCTCCCAGGGGCGTCGTTACAGCTAATCGTCACAGGGGCGGGGCTCGAGCCCCCAATGATTTTAATCTAGCCCCGAATGTTTTATCCCGGATTTTGCCCCCGGAGTGTAGAGGAATTAAGTAAATGTTGATTGGTTTAGCTGAGCACTGTTGCCGTTTACTGTACGCGATTTTGACCGACATCTCTCTCCACATACACACACACACACACACACACACATACACACACACACATACACACACACACACACACACACACCAAGTGACTAAAATACCTTACAGTCCTTGAGAACGACGGCAATAAAAAAACTGTCAGAAAACACAACAATCTTATTATCAGATAAAAGTCTAACTTTTAATTTTTAATGTAAACACAGTTGATAAAAGTCGGCTAACAAATGTATGTTGTGTCACAAAGGAGGCCCACTGTCTCTGATTCTGAAAACCCCTGACATATAGGACCCTTTAGAATATTATTCCATACCCAATATGTACAAAAGCCTTAGATTAAATAATCCTAAAGATAGATCTAAATAAAATATAAACTGTTAAAGCACTAAGACATTACAGTCTGAACATCATGACTTTCTATTATTCCACTAATGCAGTATTTAAGTTAAAATACAGACATGACTTAGGTGAACAATGGACCAGAACAGACTCCATCATTCAGCTGTTCTGTCTGTTGATAAAGGAATTCTCAGCACTAGAAATACTAGTATGGTAACTGACCGTTTTACTCAAGTCCAGTCTCGGAGATACTCTCTGATGATCCCACCCTCAAAGAAATAGGATAGAAAAGTCACCAAGAGCATGAAGTAGACAAGATACAAGCAGCAAGAGAGATGAGGGAATGAGAGAAGAGAAGAGAAGAGAAGAGAAGAGAAGAGAGGCAAAAAAGAAAGAAAGAATAATACATACAGTAGTGGCAGCATAAATGAGAAATAAGAGGTGTATAATATAGATTATTGTAAAATAATAATAAAAATAATAAAGGATCTATAATATTGCATGGCATACCTGTGATAGAGAAAATGTAATGAATTAATGAACTCCGTTTTCAGTAGCAGGACGCTGAAATGATGGGAGGAGTCAGAAAAAAGATTGAATGAAATTTTATAAAGTTGCATAGTATTTGTGTTAATTTGTGTTTATTATTAAACAATATTACATAAAAATGCCCTTACAAAACGTGTTATTCTTGCTTACCCCCTGTCCCTAATTGCCCCCTGATGTTTTGGCCCCTGATGTTTTCAAATCCTAGAAACGCCCCTGGAACTACGTAACTGATTGTAGTTCAGATGAATTAAATTAAATAATGAATCTTTTAATTGTACACACACTTGATTTGGCTGGAGATCTGTATGTGTTTACATCTAAATCATTTAAATTAGCTTCAGCTGGGAATGTTTAGATTTTTAACATGTCTCTGTCATTAATGCATGTTTACCTCAAATCACATCCATTTATTGTTTATACTGAGTTCCTTGATCAAAAACTCCCTAATGGTCATGAAAATAAAACCTAAAAATAACCATTAGAGAACGTTCCTAGAAGGTTATTATTTGGTTTTGAAAAAATAATCAAAGGGGAATCCTATGCTAATGTTAGGAGAAGGTTCTGTGTTTGCTGGCTCTCCTGTTTGGGGAATAAGTTGCTCCCCATTTCAACAAGCAGGGAATTATCAGCCCTAGGAGAAGTAGTGTTACTAATAGAACAATGTAGAGAGTGTCTAAAATCTTTTCCCACTACACTCTTACAGACTGACATAAATACACCTATTTTTAATGATTTATTTTCAGCAGTCAATCCATCATTGATAAACAAACCAGAACCACAGAGAGAGAGAGAGAGAGAGAGAGAGAGAGAGTGTGTGTGTGTGTGTGCATATGTGCGCGTGCGCGGCTGCGTCACTGCCACTCCCCCCTCTGCAGAATAAACCGTTAGACGGAAGTGAAACTCAGCTGCTCCATTTTGTTCCGAGAGGAAAATAAAATATTCCAGGATTAAAAGCTAAAGCTCTGATATATAAACGCTCTAAATGAAGACGTTTAGAGTTAATATAAGGAGTTTTGTTGGTTTGTACTGAAGTTTTTAATGTACACAGGTTGTTTTATGACTTGATATCGTGTGTATAGTGTTTGATTTAACACACCGATGTTGGAGTGAAGTAAACGTGTGTCCTGCTGTAATCTGGAGAAGGAGACATGACCTCCAACATGAGTGTGTCTGGAAAACAGGACTTAAAGAAAGACGAGAGGTCAGTAACTTTTACATTCACCAGCAATAAATACACACCGTCTCATGGGAACAGATCTGTATCTCTAAACACTCACTAGTTAACACAGGAACTAAACTTTGGTTTAAGGGGTTTAATAGCAGTGAATAGATCACTGATCTGATCTAAGAACAGTTTAGAGAAATCATTCAGTGAGAGAAGAGTAAAAAGGACTGTGTAATGTGGAGCAGAAGAGCAGCATAGCTTTGAGTCAGTGAACTCGACAGGCTTTAAGACCCAGCGGAGTCAGTTCTCTGTGATTGGGACTCCTGACCTCAGTGTAATTCCTGAGGTATGAGGCGTGTCTCCTGTTTGAAGAAGTGTGCAGACTGGAGCTGAATTAAAAAGATGGAATTATTGGTGTTTAATGATCAACACAGTGTTTAACAGTGCTGAGACAGCAGAGGATTAATTATTGCTGATATTTCTGTTGGAATTCTAGAATGATGGAGGGAAAGAGATCAGACTCACCAGAACCCAGCTGTGTGTCCATGAAGAGTGACTGGTCAATGGAACGTCCAATTGACTTCAGAGACAGAGACAGTTCTACTGATGTGAGGTCAGTATAGTGAGGTGTTTTACAGCAGTGTTCCACCTGATCAAACTCACTGGTCTCATTATGAAGCCCTTCATGAGCTTTATCAGGTGTTGAAGCAGTAAAACACTAAACTGTGCAGTGCTGCAGCTCTCGGTCCGGCAGTGAGGACAACTGCTTTAAGAGGTCAGTTCAGCCTGCAGTCCCTGAGCTGGAGGGTCTGTGGTGCTACAGAAGAACATTTACACCTGGGATATTAATGACAATATAAATCATTTTATTCATTAATTCAATCATTTGTTTCTAAACATGTTAGTGTCAGTGATGAAATCCTGAAATCAGTGTATTGTGTTAAGAGGATAGTGTTAAATATCTGTCTCTGTATTTATTACTGTGATTTCTGCAGCTATGAATACATATAGTCCATATTACATGATGTGTTTTATTTGTTCACAGACCACAAAAGAAGAAATCAAACATCAGCAGAAATCAGCTGGACTCCATATTCAAGGTGTGTGTGAGTGTGTGTGTGTTTTATAGTGTGTAATGTGTGTGTTGTCATACCTTGTCATTTCTTGATGTCCAGTAGAATTATGGGTAATCACTTGTATGAATAATCAGAATTTCAGTTGTAACTAAAGGCAAGAGGAAGAGACTTTTATTATTTTCATAATCAAAATCATTAACAAAGCACCATTCACTGTGTAAGATTCTAATATTTAGATCTGTTCCTGTGTGTTTCTGACCAGGAGCTGGAACACAAAGTCATCACTCTGATAAAGAATGAGCTGAAGAGGTTTAGGAAGCTCCTGAGTCCAGATTACCCAGCATGCACTGAGAGGGAGGTGGAGGATGAGGAGGATCTGCACAGTGTCAGAGAGGGAGCTCTGAAGATCACACTGCACTTCCTGAAGAACATGAAGCACACAGATCTCGCTAACACACTGCAGAACAGTAAGAGCTCTGAGCCATGGCTTTATTCCATCAGGTTCACTTTAGAGAGAGGAAATAGTTTTAGATATGAAGACTTTTATTTTGAACTTTGATTTTAGTATCATGTACATCTGCTGCTTTTCTGTTCTGTTCATGGTCCAGCTTGTGGTCACTCTGTACAATGGTCCTGTTCCTTCAATAATATTTAGTAGATGAATCAGGAATGAACAGCAGCATTTGAAATAATTTTACATTTTATATAGTGCTCAGTGATTCTGCATTAAAACATGTTATTACTGTTTATTAGAACTCGTGTATCAGACAAAGCTGAAATCCAACCTGAGAGACAAGTTTAAAAGAATTAATGAAGGAATCTCACAGCATGGAAGATCAGCACTTCTGAATGAGATCTACACAGAGCTCTACATCACAGAGGGTTGGAGTGGAGACGTCAATAATGAACATGAGGTGAGACAGATTGAGACAGTGTCCAGGAGACCAGCAACACAGGAGACACCCATCAACTGTAATGACCTCTTTAAGGACAAGTCCATCAGAACTGTGCTGACTAAAGGAGTTGCTGGAATTGGAAAAACAGTCTCTGTGCAGAAGTTCATTCTGGACTGGACTGAAGGAAAATCAAATCAGGACATCACCTTCATGTTTCCACTTCCCTTTAGAGAGCTGAATCTGATGAAGGAGAAAAATCTCAGTCTGATGAATCTTCTTCATCACTTTTCCCCAGAAATAAGAGAACTAGAATCAATAGACTGTGACTCCTACAAAGTGGTGTTGATCTTTGATGGTCTGGATGAGTGTCGACTTCCTCTAAATTTCCAGAAGAATGAGAGATTGTGTGATGTGACAGAGTCAGCCTCAGTGGATGTTCTGCTGACGAACCTCATCAAGAGGAATCTGCTTCCCTCTGCTCTTCTCTGGATAACCTCTCGACCAGGAGCAGCCAATCAGATCCCTCCTGAGTGTGTAGACCAGGTAACAGAGGTACGAGGGTTTAATGATCCTCAGAAAGAGGAGTACTTCAGGAAGAGGATCAGTGATCAGAGCCTGGCCAATAAAATCATCAGACACATGAAGTCTTCAAGAAGCCTCTACATCATGTGCCACATCCCAGTCTTCTGCTGGATCTCAGCCACTGTTCTAGAGAGAATGTTGGGTGAAGCAGAGAGTGGAGAGATCCCCAAGACTCTGACTCAAATGTTTACACACTTCCTGATCTTTCAGATCAAACACAAGGATGAAAAGTACCATCAGAAACATGACCCTGATCCTCAGCAGACCAGAGAGAGTATCCTGGCACTGGGAAAACTGGCTTTCCAGCAGCTGGAGAAAGGAAACCTGATCTTCTATGAGGAAGACCTGAGAGAGTGTGGCATTGATGTCAGAGAAGTGTCAGTGTACTCAGGAGTGTGTACCCAGATCTTCAGAGAGGAGTTTGGGCTTCACCTGGGGAAGGTGTTCAGCTTTGTACATCTGAGTGTTCAGGAGTTTCTGGCTGCTTTATACGTGTTTTTCTGCTTTAAATTTAGAAAGACAAATGTGCTTGTGGAGCAAAGCACTGGACTTTTTAATTTCTTCAGAAATCCAAACATGTCTGATCTCCTCAGGAGTGCAGTGGACAAGGCCTTACAGAGTGAGAATGGACACCTGGACCTGTTCCTCCGCTTCCTTCTGGGTCTCTCACTGGAGTCCAATCAGACTCTCTTACGAGACTTAATGCCACAGACAGGAAGTAGTTCTCACAGCAAACAGGAAACAGTGGAGTACATCAAGGAGAAGATCAGGGAGAATCCAACTCCAGAGAAATCCATCAATCTGTTCCACTGTCTGAATGAACTGAATGATCATTCTCTAGTGCAGGAAGTACAGACTTATGTGAACAGAAAAAAATACTTTTGTCTCAGTGGATCCAGTCTCTCTCCTGCTCAGTGGTCAGCTCTGGTGTTTGTGTTACTGACCTCAGAACAGGAGCTGGATGTGTTTGATTTGAGGAAATATGATCCATCAGAGGAATGTCTTCTGAGACTGCTGCCAGTGGTCAAAGCCTCCAGAAAAGCTGTGTGAGTATTTTTATTTATAAATGTATTACTGCATGGTTTGTTATTTTAATGTAACACTGAACTGCACTGTTTGGATTAATGCTTGTTAATAGTTCCTCTAATCCTCTTTAAACAAACCTCTGGTACTTTTACAGAAGATTGTTTCACTTTTTACACTAACACGTCATGTCTGCACTGAGGGCTGGGCCATATGGACAAAATCTTATGGATCAGGATATGAATCATTTTATATCTTTTATAGATGAATCATGATATATTAAGTTTTCTCTAAAATTTATATAAAAATCTGTACTTAATAACTGCATGCATTTAAGAACTAAACACATTTCTGAAGTAAACAGCAGTGAAAGACACTTTTTCTTTTCTCTGTTTATTCTGAAAGTGACATTGAACAGAACTCTCACAAATGGGAACAAGAAAAACATCAAGCTGTCAAAATGGGATCAATATGAATAGAAAATATAAAAAGTAAATATTAAACACTCTGTTCACCTTCAAGTACCTGTTTAGGTTCAAGTTCCTCATCTTTTGTTCTGTGACACAGTGTTGTGGAGAGATTCACTCTGTCATGCTTTTATTTCTTCCAATTTTTCACATTTTCTTCCTAATTTAATCACGGCTGATTCCCACCATCTAACTGGGAACAAAATACTGAACTGGACCATACTGGAAAGAGTCGAGTTGGATTTTCTTTAAATAGTATAAACTAGTAACAGGGCCATTTGGAACAAATAGTGCATTTTTATTACATTTCCTTTCTTATACTCTTTATTTAAAAGACTCATTGTTTATTTAAGAAAGAGATTCTTACTTTTTTGCACATCTATATTTTCCAAAGTCCATTCTAATAAATAAAACACTATAAATCTATATTGCTAATAAAATGATTTTCTTGAGTGTAATTTTGAAAGAAATAAATTGCCCAGCCCTTACCACCTTCTGAGACAAGACGAAAAAACCAACTCATGTTATTAACTGCTAGTGTACAGCTCTATAATTCTTTATTTTCTGTAATAAAATGCACTGGATCTGCAGTGTTGGGTGTAGAAACTTGAACACAGATCAGAGTGTAGTGTTTGTAGGCTGCTCGCTCTCACCTGTGTGTGTTATGTACATGACCTAATGGTCTTATAATAAATTGTAGCTGAGAGATTGTGGAGTTCAGAAAGACGTCCCTGCTCCTGTAAATGTCCTGATGTGGTGTCCTGTCCTCTGATTTCTGTGTGTGAGAGAAACACACTCACATTTCTGTTACAGCTTCAACTTTAGCTGGATTATGGCTGTGTGTGTGTTTGAGATCAGTGTTCTGATATTTCATCATTTCTCTTCCAGTCTGTTTCAGTGTAATCTGACAGAGGAAAGCTGTAGAGCTCTGTCCTCAGTTCTCAGATCAAACTCCTCCAGTCTGAGAGAACTGAACCTGAGTTACAATAAACTGCAGGATTCAGGAGTGAAGCTGCTCTCTGCTGGACTGAAGAATCCACACTGTACACTGGAGATACTGAGGTGAACACACACACACATACACACATACACACACACAGGTGATATAATATTTACACACACACACTTAAAGTAGATGGTCAGCTTCATTGGTGGTGTATAAAATGCTGGACTGGGTTCATGCTGCATTTCCTCTGAATAACAAACACAGTAAACAGAAAAGCTGTAACTCTTTAGTTTAAACTAAAAAACACTAAACTTACAGTTCTGTCATCTGTCCTTTTCTATCATTTGTACTTTCATTATACAATGTGTGCTCAATCTATACACTATTAGTTTCTCCTCCAAACACATTTTAGGGAAAAATGATGGTAGAGTAAATAATCCACCTCGGTCACGTTCATTACACTCGCGACTGCGTCTGGAACACGACTGCTGATGACCGGACACATCACTGAAACGGGATAAAAGATTATAGCCCTAATTAAGCTCTAATGTAGGGGGCGTGTCACTCTGTGTAATCACCTTGCATCACCTTGAATCTACAGCACTGGACTCGTTACTCTTCACTCTTCATACCATTCTGTGTGTTTTTCTTCCCACCGCTGGTTGTGATGTTGCACTTGGTTACTAAAGTGTCCAAAACAGGGGGTGTCATATGACAGACTGAACATGATGGCTGCTTAGACCATTTGATTGTTAGACACGCTAACAACAAGCATCAGCTCAGTAAACTCAAACATCAACAAGCTAGAGTCGGGGTGAAGAGCAGTTCCAGTGTTCTTAGCAGACATAAAAAACCCTACAGTCTGTGGAGCATCAGCTAGCAGATTAGGAAGATAGGAACAGGAGATGTGAGGAGGATTTCCTGAACTTGACAGCCACTTGTCACGTGCCATAATCTGCCTAGCTGGTCATGGCTGGCTCTGCTAACAATGCTAACAATTCTGGTGTGGTGCTGCAGTCTTTTTCTAAGCTTGGTTTCCACTGGACTACACAAAACGAGAGCCACAAGTTTCATACATAATATTAGCCACATAATGACCATGTATCATGTATCATATATACACTATATTGCCAAAAGTATTCACTCACCTGCCTTGACTCGCATATGAACTTAAGTGACATCCCATTCCTAATCCATAGGGTTCAATATGACGTCGGTCCACCCTTTGCAGCTATAACAGCTTCAACTCTTCTGGGAAGGCTGTCCACAAGGTTTTGGTGTGTGTTTATGGGAATTTTTGAACAATCTTCCAGAAGCGCATTTGTGAGGTCACACACTGATGTTGGACGAGAAGGCCTGGCTCTCAGTCTCCGCTCTAATTCATCCCAAAGGTGTTCTATCGGGTTGAGGTCAGGACTCTGTGCAGGCCAGTCAAGTTCATCCACACCAGACTCTGTCATCCATGTCTTTATGGACCTTGCTTTGTGCACTGGTGCACAGTCATGTTGGAAGAGGAAGGGGCCAGCTCCAAACTGTTCCCACAAAGTTGGGAGCATTGAATTGTCCAAAATGTCTTGGTATGCTGAAGCATTCAGAGTTCCTTTCACTGGAACTAAGGGGCCAAGCCCAACTCCTGAAAAACAACCCCACACCATAATCCCCCCTCCACCAAACTTTACACTTGGCACAATGCAGTCAGACAAGTACCGTTCTCCTGGCAACCGCCAAACCCAGACTCGTCCATCAGATTGCCAGATGGAGAAGCGCGATTCGTCACTCCAGAGAACGCGTCTCCACTGCTCTAGAGTCCAGTGGCGGCGTGCTTTACACCACTGCATGCAACGCTTTGCATTGCACTTGGTGATGTATGGCTTGGATGCAGCTGCTCGGCCATGGAAACCCATTCCATGAAGCTCTCTGCGCACTGTTCTTGAGCTAATCTGAAGGCCACATGAAGTTTGGAGGTCTGTAGCGATTGACTCTGCAGAAAGTTGGCGACCTCTTCGCACTATGCGCCTCAGCATCCGCTGACCCCACTCCGTCAGTTTACGTGGCCTACCACTTCGTGGCTGAGTTGCTGTCGTTCCCAAACACTTCCACGTTCTTATAATACAGCTGACAGTTGACTGTGGAATATTTAGGAGCGAGGAAATTTCACGACTGGATTTGTTGCACAGGTGGCATCCTATCACAGTTCCACGCTGGAATTCACTGAGCTCCTGAGAGCGACCCATTCTTTCACAAATGTTTGTAAAAACAGTCTGCATGCCTAGGTGCTTGATTTTATACACCTCAGGCCATGGAAGTGATTGGAACACCTGATTCTGATTATTTGGATGGGTGAGCGAATACTTTTGGCAATATAGTGTATATAAACAGCAGCTAAAATAAGTATTGAACATGTCACCATTTATCTCAGTAAATATATTTGTAATGGTGCTATTGACAAGAACTTTTCACCAGATGTTGGTAACAACCCATGCAATCCACACATACAAAGAAATCAAACCATAGATGTCCATAAATGAAGTTCTGTGTAATAATGTGAAATGACACAGGGAACAGGTATTGAACACATGAAGAAAGGGAGGTGCAAAAAGTCATGGAAAGCCAAGACACCAGCTGAAATCAATCAGTAATTAGAAAGCAGTCCTGCCCACTGGTCAGTGCAAATTAATATCAGATGGTTCAGTCCTGACTGATGGCCTATAAAAAGGAGTCTCATTACCAAGGTGTCACACAAGAAACATCTCATGATGGGTAAAAGCAAAGAGCTCTCTCAAGACCTTCACAACCTTATTGTTGCAAAACATACTGATGGCACTGGTCACAGAAGGATTTCAAAACGTCTGAATGTTCCAGTGAACACTGTTGGGGTCATAATCCAGAAGTGGAAAGAACATCATTTCACCATGAACCGGCCACGCCCAGGTGTTCCTCTTGGATTTCTGACAGAGGAGTGAAAAGAATGATCAGAAGAGTTGTCCAAGAGCCAAGGACCACCTGTGGAGAGCTTCAGAAAGACCTGGAACTAGCTGATACAATTGTTCCAAAGAAAACAATAAGTAATGCACTAAACCTCCATGGCCTGTGTGTACGCTCAACACACAAGACTCCACTGTGAAATACTAGCCTGTGAAATACTCCGAGAATATAGTCTGGTCAGATAAGACCAAAATTGAACTCTTTGGATGCCTTTGAAGAGCAACTCCTTCAAAATTCCACAGTAAAATGAATTGATCTTTATTGGGACTATAGAATATGCCATTATGAAGTGATCTGAGTTGGATTGATCAACTAACAATCTGAAATGTCTATTTTAAAAAGGATTTTAAAAATTCCAATAAAATGAATTTAGCTTAGTACATTTTAGTCTCTTTAAACCTTTATGTTCGCCATTTTAAAATGTAAATTATAGGGATGCCAAAATAATATAATATTGAAGTGTTCAGTACGACCTCCACGGTTCAATACTCGTATGTGAACCATGTTTTTTGTCGGTTATTCGTTGAAATAATTCCCATGTGGTTTATTACTCTCTGAACAGCCTGTTTGTGTTTGCCTGTACTGTATGTCTAGGCGCTGAGACAGACACGCCTCCCTGCGAGTAAATATCCAATCAGTGAGTGCTAAAGTTAGGGGCAGTAACCATGCTTGTGATGCTGGTGTCAGATTTCACTCTAACCCTGGAGAGCGGTGAAGTGACACAGAAATACGAGGAAGCAGCTCCGTCTTTCAGATCTGTGGTGTGGGAACATTTCGGATTTATTGTGGACTATGATGCCGATGAAACAAAAACATGACTGTGTTTAAGCACTGTTCCACACGAGTTACCTACTGACATGGAAATACTTCCAATATGACCACACATCTGCAGCTCCATCACCCAGAGATATCACTGTGTGGAAGCAGGATGGCAGAGCAGGTAACACAGATATAAAAGTGCTCGTCCTTTTTTTTTAAGCACTGAGGTAATTCCCAACCTCCACGAAAAGACGCACAAAAAAATTAGAAAAGGAATTGGCTAAAGCACAAAGTCTTGCTCTGATAACAGATAGTTGGACCTCGCGGGCAACAGACAGTTATCTCACCGTGACTGGTCATTACATAGCAGATTGGGAAATAAAGAGCGCTGTACTCCAAACACGTCCCCTGTATGAAAGTCATACAAGTGCTAATTTATATCTCACTATTTTCAGTACACTATGAATGTGTACAAGAAGAATCCACACTGTACACTGGAGAAACTGAAGTACACACACACACACACAGGTCATATAATATTTACACACACACACACACACACAGGTCATATAATATTTACATACACACACACACAAAGTATGTTAATGTCTGACAAATAATAATATCTTAATTTACATAGTACCTTTCCTACTTAAGATGAAAAAATATGTAATAATTTTTAAGACATTAAAAGCAGTTTTAAGCTTAAAATCCAGAGATCTAATTGAAGCTAAAGTAAATAAGTGTGTTCAAGCTGCTTTTTAAATGTATTTAGTGAAGGTTCCTGATGGATATACACTGGGAGTGAGTTCCACATCCTGGGAGCAGGGACACTAAAAGCACTTTCACCGAGCTTCATCTTATTAAAATTCACATGAAGAAAGTCAGCATTTGTTCATGGTACAAAAATATTTAAGGTGTGATCCATCAGGAATTCTGCTAAATACACAGGTGCAATGCCATTAAGTACCTCTAACAGTGTGCTCTAAATCTTCTGTCTGCTGAGGCGTTTACACCATGTGGGCTTACAGCTATACACAGACAGACCGCTCCATCCTCCTTTAATACACACACATTACTTTAGTCTTAACTGAATTACTCGTCTTATCTCTCATACTTTATGCATTTCTGCTGGTTTGTATTTTAAATTGTGTTTTTCTGTCCTAGCTCTGTGTTGGTGTTCTGTGTTTGTAATTATATGTTGTATGTTTATGTAGCACCAGGTCCTGGAGAAACCTGGTTTCATTTCACTATGTACTGCGTCAGATATATGTGGCTGAAATGATGACAAAAGCTTCTTGACTTGAGTTGACAAAAATATTCCAGAAAATGTTTGTAACAGAAAGTAAATGTGTCCACAGATCTACAGACTGAACACACTGTAATGAAGCAGTAAAGGACAGTGTGGAAATATGGAAATGTTCTCCAGCAGAACTTTCCCCAGAGCTGCTGAACACACTGTATGAAAATCTCTCTGCTAGAAATAAAGAGACGTGTTTGTTCAGAGTGGCCTCTCTGTTATTATCTTCTTTTAGAAAGTTAAATACATCATCTCATATGAGCTGAGACACATGGATCTGTCCAAGAACAGTCCAAGTTTATACACAGACTCTTCATTTTATATTTTTATTCTGTCATTAGATTCTTGTGTTCAGGTAAACACTTTATTTCCCAACTGATGGAAACACATCATTCACTATCAGAGAAATAAATCAAATACTTCATCATTTCTCTTCCAGTCTGTTTCAGTGTAATCTGACAGAGGAAAGCTGTAGAGCTCTATCCTCAGTTCTCAGCTCAAACTCCTCCAGTCTGAGAGAACTGAACCTGAGTAACAATAAACTGCAGGATTCAGGAGTGAAGCTGCTCTCTGCTGGACTGAAGAATCCACACTGTACACTGGAGAAACTGAGGTACACACACACACACACACACATACACACACACACATATACTGTACACACACACACACATACACACACACACATATACTGTACACA
>NC_080738.1:3954836-4004836 GCF_019097595.1 Hemibagrus wyckioides | reverse complement strand
GATTCAGCTCTGAGGTCAAACTCCTCATCACACCTGAGAGAACTGAATCTGGACGGTAATAATCCAGGAGAATCAGGAGTGAAGCTGCTCTCTGATCTACTGAAGGATCCACACTGTAAACTGGAGACACTACAGTGAATTACTGACTTCCTGTCTCTTTACTCTACTGTATTGTAAGACATTGAGTAATATTCAGTGTGTTCTGTAAAATGTCACATCTAGTGTGTGCATTACGCTTCTGTTGTTCATAAGGAATGTGATGAGTGACTCTGTTTAACGTTGTCTGTAATTCTGTCCTCTTCTGTTTTTCAGAATTAAAGGTTATAAACTCACCAGGTCTGGTGTATGACCGGAGTCTGACCTCAAACCTCTTGTCCAGGATAAAGCAGTAGTGGTGAAGCGTTAGAACCCGTCCCACATTTCCAGCAGTTTGGGAGCTGAATCATTCATATTCAGATGTAGAAGTTCCAGAACAATAACCGTGACTGACCACATCCTTTTATCCACTCAGCTACAAGTTACTTCAGGCTTTAATCACATATTTTACAATCCAAAGTCCAATCCTTCAGCATCTACACACAACACAGAGATATCATCACACCATCACACTGATTACACAAACACACATCCAGCTGTTGGAGATGTTTATAGTCAATTTTTACCTCCTTATTTTTATATCACATTTGTTTCTACACAGATGATTTGAGTTACAGTTGTAATATTTATTTTATAATATTTATTTATTTTTTCTTTATTTTATTATTTTTTTAATTACTTCTTTTCATATGTTTTTTGTTTGCTAATCTGTGTTTAATTGTAACCATGGTAACAGGTCTGCTGATTGATTTGTTGTTGTAGTGACCCAGTTTTGTATATATGTTGTATACATGTCATTTCCACTGTGTATAATTACAGAATAAACAGTGAGTGTGAGTGAAACACAACAATTCAGGTGTTTGAGGTGTGTTTGATCACAAACCTTTCTGAAGCAGTAACTGTTCTCTCTCAGTAACATGATCACTTCCTGTCTCTCAGGTGCTGCAGTATTGGGTGTGGAGCTGAACACAGGAAGTTACTGCAAGGAAAACATTCAACAATTCAATTTAATGAACAATTCAATCTCAACAACTTAAATTAAGTCCTACATGATGGAGCAGACTGGAGCCCAGTGTTAGACCCAAATCATGTTCATTCACATGTTAAAGAAAACTGCTGCATCTTTGTGGAAGTCTGTGTCATTCACAAGGAAGCAGTTTACTGGAACGGATCAGAATCTGAATCACTTTACTGCCTGTGAGTTGGGACACAGGTTTAGGATCAGACTCAGGAGAACACTTTGTATTCAAGTTCATGTAAACAAGATCAATTTTGTGTGTGTGTGTGTGTGTGTGTGTCCAGCTCAGTTCAGATCTCTATGGAGATACCTGTTTGCCTGAGGGAAAAAGCTGTTCAACCATCTGGTTGTGTGGGTCCGAATGCTTCAGTACCTCTTTCTGGATGGCAGAAGGGTGAAGAGTGTGTGTTTGGGTGTGTGGGGTCGTCCACAATGCTGTTTGCTTTGAGGATGCAGCGTGTGGAGTATATGTGGTCTCCCAGTCAGGAAATCCAGGATCCAGTTGCAGAGGGAGGTGTTGGTGCCCAGCAGACTCACTAGTAGAGAGAAATTGTACCATGGTCAAATAAGTCAAACTTAAAAAAAGTCCTTGTTCATCTTAAGTAGAAGCTGGTTCTCAAAGTTATGCCAATTAATTGCTCCCCTTCTTGGGCTGAAGATCAATCCAGCTTCACTAAAAAGTCTCTCACAGGCCTCTGAGGCAGGGAGGGCTGTGTCCAGCTTAAGTGACAGGTTGGATAAGGAAAGAAAGGAAAGAAAACATTTTCTGATTCCACAAGCAAGTTGTCTGTTACAGAACTCGATAGTGATCCAGTGCAATCACACAATCTAGACTATTACAGCATTACAGCATGTCTAAGATCATATTAATTAGGTCTACTGCATCCTCGCTGTCTAACCTGGACTTTGTCCTGACTCCGAGCCGCTCAACAGCTGGCATTTCTCACTTAACATCTGTCTGTGCAGAAGATTTATTCATCTTCTGCACGCGCTTCATGCTCATGAGGGTCGCAGAGTGAACGAGTCAGGAATACACTCTGGATGAAACCCCAGTGCTACACACACACAAACACACACATACACACACACACAAACACACACACACACAAACACACACACACAAACACACACATACACACACACACAGGGCACAATTTAGTATTAAATCCACCCACTGCTCCCATTGTGTGTAAGCTCTAGAGAGAGTGTGGTGTGTGGAAACCCCTGAAGTCAAGTTCGCCGATGACACGACCGTGGTGGGTCTCATCAGCAAGAACGATGAGTCAGCATACAGAGAGGAGGTGCAGCGGCTAACAGCCTGGTGTAGAGCCAACAACCTGTCTCTGAACGTCAACAAGACTAAAGAGATGCTTGTTGACTTCAGGAGAGCACAGAGTGACCATTCTCCACTGTTCATCGACGGATCCTCTGTGGAGATCGTCAAGAGCACCAAATTCCTTGGTGTTCATCTGGCAGAGAACTTCACCTGGTCACTCAACACCAGCTCCATCACCAAGAAAGCCCAGCAGTGCCTCTACTTCCTGAGGAGGCTGAGGAAAGCCCACACTGCAAAAACTAAAATCTAAGAAAGTAAAAAAAGTCTTATTTCTAGAAAATATGTCTTGTTTTTTGACATGAAAGATAAAAAGTCTTATAAAACATATTGCACATTAGATTATAAATCTTAGTTCAATAAATTTTGACTTGATCGGTCTTACCAAGTAAATTTTAACTCATTTTAATCTCCATTTTACTAGAAACATGTGACAGCTATAAAGTGCAACCTGTTGTTCATATTGAGTTAGATTGCTGTGCTAGATTTAAGAATAAGACCACACCTAAAAATTCCAATTTCAAGAATCTTTAGTAAAGACAAAGATTTAAGTATTTAATTTTTGTCTGTTCAAGTAAGAAATTTCTGTGAACATAAACACTTCATGAAAAGGTGTTCCATTCTGATTTATTACGTACGTAAAGTTTTGAAAAGCATGTGACCTGAGGCTGAGCTCTGATTGGCTTGTTTCGAATTTTCCTCAGGCCGCAGCACTCTGCGCTCCGGACCCGCCCACTTTTGTTGTTAGCGAATCAATATTATTGTTATATATTTTGGCCTCATGTGATTGGACCATTCTCAACGAGTCTCATTACCGCGCAGCAGATGGTCAGTTAACGGACAGGTACTGATTAATATGGAAGCAAGCGAAATATCTCGAGATGAAAGAGAATTCGGTTCTATCTTTACAAAAATAAACTTTCACAAGGAGTTCGGATGAAGAAAAGAAAAGAATCAAGGAGCTTGGACCACATCGACCCAATCTGCAAACTCAGCAGCAGTCAGTTTTTTAATGATTACCTTCATTACATTACTGATAATAAACCCACATTGAACTCAGATTCACTGATTTACAGTACAGTAATTGCATGCTTTTGGGTATTGGATATAATTATCCCAACTTCTCATCAGTGCATTGATTCAGTGACGGGATGACGTTTTGTACTGCGCATGTGCGAGCAGTGCGCTAACGTGCTAGTTATGAAAAGGCATTTCCTCCTGCCAGATTCTCACCATGGAGGAGCTCGATGATGCTGCAGTTTCCACTTTAAAAGGTTAGTCATTTGTTCAAAGTTGTTGAAATTTTATTAATTCACTCTGTTGGTCATTCTTTGTTTGAAATCGAGTTTTAATCGAATATGTTTCCCACTGGAAACCCGTTCCTGCAAACAAATGAAATCAGCTGAACATTTTACAAAGTTCAGTCTCTTTTTTGAGATCTGTTCAATAATGAGATTTCATTCTGTCCCATTTTGCTCTCCATCTTGTGGTAGTACTATTTAGTATTATTTTGTATTTTTTTTTATTATTCTTATTTATTAAAAGCAGCTTATTATTTAAATATAACCTCTTTGTGAGATCGTACAGGCCAATTCAACTGAACAATCACTTCTACTACTTTATTTTATCATTAACACTTTATAATAAACTTGTATTATTTGGCATTAGTCATCTGTATCTTTACAATGCTTGTAGCCTAGATCTTTGTCAGCAGCAACATACGTTTTTATATTTATGATGATTACAGTAACATTAGTTATTTCATTATGAACTCTACAGTGAGCATTTGTACTGTTTAATTTATTATTGTGAAATATTATAATTGATGACATAATTATTATTATAGATTATAATAAATATGTGTTTTACTGGTTAAATGCTGTAAACATATGTTGATTTGTCAACATGCATAAAGCATTTACTGATTTACTGTTAGTAAATATAAAAAAGTGTTATATTCATATTTTATCATTATAATGTGTTTGTTTCATATCATTCATGTTTCTGTTGGTTTCAGAAAATTGTTTATTAATGATAAAATGTTAAATGTTTTTAAAAAGCTATAATAAAATGAATAGATTTTTTACGGTATATAAATTCTGCATGCAAAGAATGACCCATATGCATCAATGCTAACTAACATATTTCTACGTTTTCTAAGCTGCTAACATTGGGGAAGACATTTTACCGTCTCTTTCAAGAGAGGATATTTGATATCTCTTTCCTGGTCCTGAGCCATTTGGCTTTTGACTCATAAGGAAGAACAGGTAATTTTATATAAAATACTTGTGTATACATGTATACACAATATACATGCAAACCTAGTTTTTTAGTTCAAATTAATATAGATCATCTCTCGTGTGTGTGTGTGTGTGTTTCAACTAGTTGAACATGCCATTGCTGTTTTTACCGCCCTGCCACTGCTCTTCCCATCCGGCTCTGCAGCACCCAAGAAAAGGGGCCCAATCAGTGAGGCTCTTTTTCATGTTCTTATGGTGAGTTTTGCTTTTGTAGTGTTATCTAATTAGCAGGTGTTTAAGAGGCCTACACTTTCAATTAAATAATGGGTTAAAAACAAGATTTGGCTACTCAAATTGCTCACCCAGTGTTAAAAATAACCTGATAAAATTACCTACATGCTCAGCCTTTGGCAAAAAAAAAACCCCAAACAACTCCTTTTGTAGATTGTAAATGCTGTTACATGTAATGTGAATATCTGAGTAAAACTCATCTGTTAAAGGACATTTGGAGCAGTGTGGTTGTCTGCGATGTCTTCATATTTACCAAGGTGGAGCTACGACTCAAACTGGAGACAGATGTCTCACTAATCATTCCCACTGCACAATATATTTTGCTTTTTATGCTGTTTGTAGTATAAAATCATATTATTGGTCTTCTAGCCCTCAGAGATACTATGTGATGTGAACTTGAACTGAAGATGGGTATCTGTAATGATTAGGCATAACATTCTGAGCACTGAGAACAGCTCAGTGGGGTGCAGACTGCAGCTCTTGTGGGGTGTTCCTGGTCTGCAGTGGTCAGTATCTGTTAAAAGTGGTCCAAGGAAGGAACAGTGGTGAACTGGAGACGGGGTCATGGGTCAAGGCTCATTGATTCACGTGGAAAGCGAAGGCTGTCCCATGTGATCCGATCCAACAGACGAGCTACTGTTGATCAAATTGCTGAAGAAATTAATGCTGGTTCTGATAGAAAGGGGTCAGAATACACAGTTCAGGACAGTTTGTTGTGTATGGGGCTGCAGAGCCACAGACCAGTCAGGGTGCCCATGCTGACCCCTGTGCACCACTGAAAGCACCATCAATGGGAACGTGAGCATCAGAACTGGACCACGGAGCAATGGAAGAAGGTGGCCTGGTCTGATGAATCACGTTTTCTTTTACATCACGTGGATGGCTGGGTGCGTGTGTCTCTTATCTGGGGAACACATGGCCCCAGGATGCACTAAGAAGGCGAGCTGGCGGAGGCAGTGTCCTGCTTTGGTCAGTGTTCTGGTGGGAAACCTTGGGTCCTGCCATCCATGTGGATGTTACTTTGACACGTTCCACCTACCTAAACATTGTTACAGACCATGTTCATGGAAACGGTATTCCCTGATGGCTGTGTCCTCTTTCAGAAGGATAATGCTCCGTGACACAAAGCAGAAATGGTTCAGGAATGGTTTGATGACCACAACAACCAGTTTGAGGTGTTGACTCTGCCTCCAAATTCCCCAGATCTCAATCCAATCCAGCATCTGTGGGATGTGCTGGACAAACAAGTCTGATCCATGGAGTCCCCACCTCACAACTTACAGGACGTAAAGGTACCACATGCACATACCAGATACCACAGCACACCTTCAGGGATCTAGTGGAGTCCATGCCTCGATGGGTCAGGGCTGTTTTGACAGCAAAAGGCGGACCAACACAATATTATGCAGGTGGTTATAATGTTATGGCTGATCGGTGAATGCTGCTTTTTTTTATTTACTTCATAACATGAACTATTCTGCAGAAAGGATCGTATAGATCTGTGTTTGGGCTCCAAGAAGGAGTATTCTCCTAAACCATGCTAACAGTCTAGCATTTCTGTACAATGTTTACATAATAATAATAATAATAATAATAATAATAATAATAATAATAAAGTACTGTTTGTATGTGTTTTATACTAAATAAAAGTTCACTGTATGATAGACAGTAAAAAGTGTGTTTTTAATCAGCTCCAGTTTTTTTCACCTCCACCACAATGTCTAAATGTAAGAGTCTATAAAGAAAAAACATGAAAACGGTGAGATTTTAAAAATCAGAAATTAAAATGCTGTAAAGGTTCTGTATATCAAATACTTTATTATCATCTTTATTATCTGACACATTCAATCAAAATTTTCAGGCTTTTGTAAAATGTTGAAGATCAACATTAACAGTAAAACTCAAGGGTAATACTCTACCAGCATCTGGTCTTATGTAACCAATGGTACACAACATTTGGGGAAAAAGAAATAAACAGTCAAAAGTTAGTGATATTTCTCCCAAAAATGAAAATTCTGTCATCATCTCACCTGCATGTCGCTCCAAACCCATAAGAAATTAATTTATTTTCAGAACACAAATGAAGACATTTTTAATGAAATCTGAGATTTCAGTCCTTCTGTTGAAAGTCTATTTCCCCAAAACTTGGACATTTCAAAAAATTCATAAAAAGATTGTAAAATAAATTCATATGAATCAAGAAGTTTAATCACAGTCTTCTGAAAAGACATGATCACTTTATCTGATAGATTTAATTAAGGTTTTATTCACATATTAATGCTAAACAACTAATATAAACAGAATCAAGCATGTTTGTGCTTCTATTTACCAAAACTGAATGCTGTAAACGTTGTTGACTGATCGATGTTTATATGTGAATAAAAGCCTAAATTCGATCTGTTCATCATATAAAGTCATAATGACTTTTCAGAAGACTTGGATTAAACCGCTGGATTCATTTTGATTTATTTTTGATCTCTTTACAAATATTCTGAAGCATCAGAATTTTGGGGGAATAAACTTTCAACAGAGGGACATAAATCTCGCAGATATCATTAAACATATCTTAATTTGTGATCCAAAGATGAACGAAAGACATGAGGGTGAGTCAGTGATGAAAGAATGTTCATTTTTGGGTGAACTGCCCCTTTTTAGAAACATTAATTGAACTACACTAACAATGTAGAATTACAAAAAAATAATAAACCTGTTGAACATTACAGTATTAAAACATCTGGACTCAGAAACAACTCCTCACACTCCTGGAGATGGTCTTCTCTCCTGCTGTGCTCTAATGGCCCTCTTTCCACCCCTGTCTCTTGCCCCAGTGAACCATTTGGAGAGCCTTTTCTGCCTTTTTGGTTTACATCTTCAGTCATTGTGTTCTTTTTCAGTCCACCTGTAAAAGCAAATGCACATTAACATCTGAAATGTCCAGCTGTATATTATGGTAACACTTTATTTTTGGTGTCCCTGTTCCAGTGTCATTGTCCATTCAAGTACTCAGTGATATTAATGATGAAAATCTACTTACAGGGTAAAAGGTCAGTTTACCCCAAAATCAAAACGTGCGCGCGCTCTGACAAAAGAAAACGGCTCTTTTTAATGCACGGTGTCATTATGCGCTGATTTAGATCCAAATACAGTGTAATTAGTGTAATTATCAGTCACACACAATAACTTAAACACATATACGTTTTTCTGTGTATGTGGAAAAAATCCGGCGAGTCTCTGCCCTGTTATGAGCAGGACAGAGCTGACCACCGGGAATTCCCCCGGTTCACCTGATGACCACTCCGGGCCTGGTCTCACAACTGTCTGAAATTCACCCTAAATGACCTCGCCTCCGAAAGCAGCACTTTACTCTTCTAGATCCCTGATCGGATACCTCAGAATTCACAATTATGCTAATTGTGCTAATTATTATAACTTGGCGCTCCGTTCGTTCCTCATCAGCAGCTGGCTGTACGGTAAAGTCACATTTACCTCAGGGGAAAAAATGGCGGCTAACCTTACACAGCCACAAAATACACAAGGAAAGCAGAAAATAAACAAAAATGTGTTCAGAGTCAGGAAACAAAAACCTCTACACATTACTATCAACACATATAACCATATTTTAATCCTCACACACGCTTAAGTGATTATAACTGTTTCACGCTTCTCCCCAACCCCCCACAGAAAAGTTATTAACATTAGTTTAGCGGTTTTAAAGATCATTTCAACAGATAATAAAGATATCTTTAGAAAATATTCATTTACCCGCTTATTCCGCTCCACATCCACGTCCTTCAGCCGCCTTCAACAGATGAAGTGATCTCCCTCCCGCCTGTCACTCACTGGGTCTGGAAGAAACTGTATCCTTACGACATGGCGGGATTTCCTCTACTTCCAATATTTAACATCTTCACAGCTGTCATTTTAAATTTCCGCTTATTTTCAACTAAGATCACATGATACATGATATTATGATATAATGTTATAAGAAGAAATTCGTAAGGAATCATTCAAAGCAGTAGGACTACTTTGTCAAGCGGAAGGTGTTGTCAGTGAGTGAGTAGGTCTTATTGAACAGGTAGGTCCAGTGAGACCCATTTAAATGTCTTCCTTTCCGATTTCTCCTCATTCCCAGTTAAATACATTTTGATAAATGCACAGGCAAGTGAACACTGTAATGCTGAACATTCACACAAAGAAACAAAATAAAATAAAATAAAATAAATGGAACACAATGGAAAATAATGCATTTTTATTTAAAAAGTAGCTATATCAAAAATCTGTGATATTCGTTGTTTTAAAGTGATTAGTAACCACATTTAATTATTTCAAAACAATTAAAGGTATAAAGATGTATTTTAGGTGTGAAATCATTTTGCCCACTTAGATCCTATAAAGTCAAATTCAGATTTTATTTGTCACATACATAATGGTACACAGTGTGATATGCAGTGAAATGCTTACACGACTGTTTTGACCCTCGAAAAGGAAAAGGAATAAGGACAGAACAAAAGACAAGGATAAAATATAAAAATACGAAATATAAAATATAAGAATATGAATTATACTAAAAATACGAAATATAAAAACAACAAGTTCACAGTAGGCAAAAAATAAAATAGAATAAAAATAGAATAAAATAGAATAAATATAAATAAAGTAAGGTATGGTATATATGTATATAGAATATGTGTATAAAATAGAATATGTATATTGGAAGTGTAAAATACAACAACTGTGTTATGCAAAATTATATAAAATTATATAAAGTGAATAGTGTGTAGTGCAATAGTGTCCAAGGTGCAGACAGCAGCAGTACGGGGTGGTCACGAAGTGGAATAAGGTGATGATAGCAATGGTATTGTCCATCATTAAAGTGCAGATGTGTATTTGTATGTAAACGGGAGCAGACTGTGCAACATGTATGTTTATGTGTTGTATTGTGTGCAGTCTTGAAATGTGCAAATGTGCAGATGTACATTTGTGTGTTTGTGTGCCACAGTCCTGCAATGTCCAAATGTCCGGTGTGGTTGGTTGGAGTTCCAACACGTGTGTAGGAGCATAGTAGGTCTAATCAGTTGAGTCCTATGTGAGGTTCTGATTGAGAGACCGTATAGCCTGCTGGAAGAAGCTTCTCCTCAGTCTCTCAGTGTTGGCCTTCAGGGAGCGGAAGTGTTTCCCTGACCTCAACAGAGAGAAAAGTCCATTGTTGGGATGGCTGAGGTCCTTCACGATCTTCCTGGCCTTGGTCCAGCACTGCTTGTTGTAGATCGAGTGCAGGTCAGGGAGCTTGGTACGGATGATGTGCTCAGCTGATCACACCACCCTCTGAAGAGCTCGTCTGTCCTGCATGGTGCTGTTCCTGAACCAGGTGGTGATGTTTCCCATCAGGATGCTCTCTATGGTGGAGGAATAAAAGTTCCTTAGCACCACCAAAGACAATGTTAATGTGGTGACCGTTACCTGGCATCACAGCCACTTCCCGAGTCTAAACAGCACTTCTGCTTCCTGTCCATGTTTAAATATACCTGTGTGTTTAATTCTTTTAATTAATAGCACGTTAGCTATTAGTGCTGTCGGGTTTCCTCCAACCTCTGTTTGATTCTGTGATCACGTTATCGCGATACATGCCCCTGCACCTCAATATATCATTTTAAATCTAAATATATACATTTTAATAACAAAATAATATGTTCTGAAATCACTTGTGTAAGTTATAAATGCAAAAGAAAGCTGTTTTTAAGTTTGGAAGGATTTCGTCCCCCGCCTCTGCCTCACAGTGGTTTAGTCCATCGCCGATACACATTAGCCCGTGTTTAGAGAGTTTGTGGCTCAGCTGTGGATCCCCGAGGAACTAGTTACTTTACTAATATAATAATAATAATAATAATAATAATAATAATAATAATAATAATAATAATAATAAAGAACGAATAAAGGGTGATGAATAAATAAAATAATAAAGGGTGTTTTGCACTGCGTCTTGTTTTGGATGGATCTTGACTGCCATCGTGTGGACAAAATTAGGAAGTTCACGCTCCCAAAAAAAGTATATTTATGTCAAATAGGTAAAAACTGAAAAATCTTTCAAGGAGTGTTTTTCAGTGTTTCTCTTCACTAGATTAAATTATTAATAGGATAAATAATAAACAAAATATTAGTGCCATCATGTTGCCACATTTAGGAAGTGCACGTTACACACCGCTTATAAATCTATATTTGTAGTTATTTTTTTCCAGTGTGCTGTTTGTCGCCTTTTTAGAACACTACTACTACTGATAAATAAATAATTAAAACCTACTGTTATGAATGCTTTCTATACTTTAAGGCATTTTTTCCAGTTAGAATCTTCTTACTTGGTTCACAGGTTGTTTGAATACGGCAGGTCACAATCAGGGCCGTACCAAGGTTTTTTTAAATACTGAGGTCCCAGAATAGAGACTGGTAGGGGGGTTCAGGGGGGCATGCTCCCCCCAGACAATTTAGATTTTCCTGACCTACATGTGTGCATTTTAAGATGTTTTGAGGCTCATAAATTGGATAACAATATACACAGCAAATTTAATAGTGTTAATTCAACTCGAATAGAGTTAAATTCAACACTTTTAAAGTGTCTATATTGGTCCACACTAAAACGAGTTAAAACAACGTTTTTAAAAGTGTCAAAATCCTAACACCATTACAGAGTTGCAGCAACACTCACAGTAGTTGAAATTTAACACTGGCAGTGTTGAATTTAAACAACTCTAGTGTTCAGTGTCAAAATTTAACTCCAACAGGGTTTTTTTTTTAAAACACTAAATAGAGTTAAATCTATATTAACACTATTGAAAGTGTAAAATATAATTCTTTTTTAATAGTTGATTTTTATTTGAAAAACACTACATGGGAGTTAATTAACAATCCCTAATTTCACTCCCACAAACAACACATACTTATATTTAGAACAAAATGTACAAATAAACAGAACAAATCAACTGAATCAATTTTTATTTCAAACAAGCACACCATATAAACAGCTCTGCTTTGTCGCAACAACAGAACCTCTCCACAAAAATACACTTCACACAGTATGACAATGTGGCACAATGTATGTTTTTTCATCCATCACATTAGAAAACTGTCTGTCATGAGGTCTGTAATAAATCAACTCCTTAAGTGAAAAAACAGCAAATGAATCTACTCTGTCCTCTATACAGTATGCATTCAAATGATCATCAAAATAAAGAGTGTCCACTCTAGAAGTCAGAATGAAAGCTTGCTCATCACTTATAATGATGTTGGTGATCTTTCTGAAATAAGAACAAAATTTCCATATTTGTTCTAACACAAACAAACATATCAATCTGATATTCTGTTCCATAGTTCTTCACCCAGTTAGTGGTTGACACTTCACAGTATGCATTAACATTGTTGATTTGGTGATGTTTTTAAAATTCTTCACAGATCTTTTAAAAAAGCTATGTTTGGCCTCAAACCTCATGCACCAGACATGAAGAAGTGGACCTATTTTACAAATACAACGTGGATAATGTACCATGAAATGGTGCTTTGGAATTAACCTTTTTTGTGGAAACAAAGACCTGAACAGCTTGTGGTGATCATTAATCAAGTGTTTCAAATAGTATGTCATGCCAACTGTTATAACTGGTGAAAATACAATATTCACAATCTGAATCAATAGGAGGAGCAGGTGTCGGAGAAAAAATAATATACCCAGCTTTGAATTATATACCTAGCTTTAAAAGTAGCTTAAGTAATAATGTATAAGAGTTATTTAGCCATTGATTAAGTAGTTAACTTTGATTAATAATAGCTATAATAATCAGATATAGCCTCATAGTCTTTATAATAATCATGCAGAATTATTAATGGCAGCATGCTAGTGTAATAACCACACTGGGACTGAAGAAACAGAAAAGAGGAGAGATTTATTGGAACATTAGGAGTTACAACTCAGTCAGCCAGCCTATCCAATGGGATCAGTGGGACCGGGGGGTCAGTTGTAGAAGAGTGGGAGAAGTTGGGGGCGAATAGTCAGGAGAAGACTGGGGAATATCATGAACACTGTAAGGCATAGGCACAAATTCAGGAGAAAGTTGGGGAATGTCAGGGGAATTAGGAGATGAAGAAGAGTCAGAGGAAGAATCATTAGAGGAGATCTCAACAGGGAAATCCTCAGTCTGGACGCCTTGAGAGGTGGTGCGTGTCCAATGCCAGTAGAAGGTCTGAGTAGACTGATCACAGGTTGTGGGGTGAAACTGGGTGCTCTGATCAAGACAGACGGTATCTCTCACGATATGGTGAGCGAGGTAAGGAGACTCAGGAATAGAGGATTCAGATAGGTGCTCCAGGAAACCAGTAAGTTCAATGGCCAGACAGGATAGCTGATACTGGCGATAGCGTCGCAGAGCACCCCTGGGACTTCTCCGGAAGATAGCGCGGCGGGCTGACTGAGCTAGGAAAAATAATGGGAAATGGGAAGAGATGAGTGAAGATGAGTGAAGTGCATATTGCGTGACTATGTAGTCAGCAAAAGAGAGCGTGTACTAAGGCAAAAGGAACACAGTGTGGGAAGTAGGCCAGGTCACTGTGACATGACAGTGATAGGCGGGTAGAGGAGACAATAGCATTGGAATACTAGCAACCAGCAGTGATGAAAAGAGAAAAGGATATGAGGCAGCTTAATGGCACAGCTTATTTTAAAAATAGTAAATAAAACTTAGATCAAGTAGGTAGAGGGAAAAGTCATCATGACATAGAGGAAGAGAGCAAGGTACTTACACATTGTTGTGGAGGGCAACGCGCGAGGAAGCACCTTTAAGAGGTGACGGTCAAATGAAGTCAATAAGGAAGTGGCACCTATAAGTAAGCGCCAATTTTTTCTAAAAATTGTTGACTTAGCCTAAAAATAAGGGGAACTGGAGAGGAGGAAAATTGACGTCATCGAGGGGAGGATGGTATCAATTTAGGGGCGGTATCGGGACAAATGCGAAAATAATGGGAACTGGGAAACATATGTAAACTAAGGAAGGAGGGACTAAAGTAGCCATACACTGAATATAATGGGAAATTGCTGGAAATATTTCAATTAGAGAAAAGGAGGCGCCCCGGGTATAAGTAGAGGGGACTTTTTCGGGGTTTAGGAGACCAGCTGCTCTCTTCAGAAATGCATGTTGTTGACTGCATGGCTGAATAAAGAAACCCGCTTCTTCTCATCTGTTGACTGAGATCTCTTTTATTTCGGCTAAGTTTTATAGCTTGTGGAGGTCATTGGGAAAGCTAAGAGAAATAGATACAAACAAAAATTCCACCCTGTGATATGTCCACTCGGAGGGGGCTCTGAGTTCCGACATATTTATTGGTGCCGCAACCCGGGATCTTGCGTGGGAAGGCTGACGTGAGTCCGAAAACCTGAGCTAGGACCGCAACTACTACGGGCTGCAGATTGCCGGCATCAAAACAGAAAGGTAAGCAGACACCTGTTATATTCAAAGTCTGTGTTAAATCTATATCTGTAGCCTGAGTAGAGTGGCCCTGGGAAGGGTGAAGGCAGTTGGCCTCACGCCAAGAATTAGAGGGTGGTGAAGACAGATGAGAACGAGTGGAGAGGTGTTTTTGTCTTGTGGTTTTATGAAGTGTTAAGGTTTTATAGGTGAATAAGTGTGTGCAAGAAAATTCCTGTGGGCTAAAGCAGGTGGCACAAGTGAAAAAATTCCTGCCGGTTGAGGCAGGTGGAGTATGAGAAAATTCCTGCGCAGGTGGAATATTTGTCCCTAGATACCGCTGTTGTATATGGAAAACAGGTCTGCATGGTAGGGATGTCGGTGAGTCACTGCGGAGAACAGTATAGTTAGTTTTCAGGAACGCAGGGTTGGACCTGAGGAAATGTGTTAAAGTGTTAATGTGATATGTTAGTGTGAAATGAGGTGATGTGCCGTTGTTGAGAATGTGTTGTTAAGAAAGGAAGGATTGCTGCTGGCAGCAGGTGTGTGTGTTTAGGAATTGTGTTAGGAAGAATAGAAGCATGAGTTGGAGTAGTGGCGTGGATGGATAGGTGATTAACGGTACCGTTATATAGATCTGTTAGTATAAATACTGTTGTAAGCAGAAGCTGTAAAAAGGAAAGAGAGGAGGGGTAAGTAACCCAGCAGACACACACTCACAGAAGCAGCGCATATATAGACACACACACACACACACACACACACACATAGACACAGGGGAAAGCCCCATTACACAGAAGGAGAGTTGAGTTGAGAAAACTGAAAGTAAAAAGGGGCAGAGAGAATAGCAGTTAGCGCGGTGTATGGCAGATTTGGCAATAGAAACAAAGGGACTGAGAACACATTTTTGGGATGAAAGAACTTATAAAGACAGAGACGGGGTTGAAAGAAGACAGACAGAACAGCAGATTTGTGATAAACTGTGGGCATTGACGGTGTTTGACAGGCTAACCACATTGCGTCACCAGTTTCCTGAAATAAATTGGGTAGAACAGCTTAAGACCCACTACTGCGTGCGTTACTGGCAGCTCCTGAACCCCGAGAGGCCCAGGTAGTGATTTCAGTGTATGATTTCATTGATGATCCATACGGGGAGGGAGAAGAGCCCGTAGTGGAAGTGTTTGGAGCTAGACCAATACAGAGCAATTATTGTTCGGGGCTAAAGGTTATTATTACAATTGAACCCAGGGTAGTACTGTGGGAGAGTACTACACCTCTAAATAGGAACTTGGGTCATAGAAGTGAAGCCCATAGGGCCAGACAAGGGTGTGTCATGAGTAGAGAGGAGACACCAACCACACCCGTAGGTTGTGATTATGCTAAAGCATAAAGAAGTAGAGAAAGAAATTAAAAAGTATATGAAAAAATGGAGTGACCGGACACGTGGGGAGTTGCAGTGGCCACTAGAAGGCACATTTAATAATGAAAGGTGTGAAAAGATGAAGGAAAGACTAGAGTGCTGGGGAGAAATAAAGAAAGAAAGTAGGGACAAGACTGACAGAAAGAAGGATATTGTGGATTGGTTCCAGGTGGAAGGGGAACGGCAGAGAGCACTTATAAATGAAAAGAGAGAAAAGGCTACAGCCCCACCAGCAGAGGAGCTTGTGGAGCAGGAGAAACCACCCCCATACAGAGAAGTGCCCCCAACACGAACAGCAGGAATCTATCCTGTCCTATTAAAAGAAGGGCAACCACGGACAGTGAGACTGGAGATAATGGAAGGACACTTTGAAGGCAAAGTAATATATACGCAGAATGAAGATGAAAGAGGAGGAGAGAATGCAGCAGCCATGCAGTGCTCGAAGCGAGAGCAGGAGCAGACCCATTTTAGGCCAGAGGGGTCTGAGAAGGAAGGAAGTTTGGAAGGAAGTAAGGAAAGTCTGGCGTGGGATCCAGTGTCATATAGAAGAACGGGGGCAGGAACTGACATGTGGAGAGAGTATCAGATGAATTTAGAGAAGGGAAAATACAAAGGAAAGATGGAGTGGTTAGGACTGGAAGACAAAACAAGCACGCCCGCACCCAGAAATACTTGGATAAGAGATCCACCACTGAGAGCGAATAGCGAAGGGAGCGAGTCTCTACAGAGGGACAACCCGGGTGAATGGGAGAATGATGCTGAAACAACAAGTGCTTCTGCCCCAGATGAAGGAGACAATGGAGTGGAAATCATGCAAAAGGAAGGGTTCTACCCCACACCTCAAAAAGGAGAGCAGGGCGAGTACAGAGAGGAGGAAGTAATCGAAGCGGAAATGGAAGAAGAAGTGTATCACATAACAGGGAAAGTGAGACTAATGCCATCAACAAAAGGGAAAACAGATGGCAGGTTCCATGAGATAAGTGAACGGATGGAGAGAATGGAAGTAAGAATGGAAGACAATCACTTAACAATGGAAGAGTTGAGGGGGCAGACACAAGCAGACATAGAAGAAGAACTGGAAAGTACAAGGAAGAAACTGGAAAAGATGGGAATAGACGTGTCACAGGTTAAGGTCCTGCGTGGCCAAATAATGCAGAAGGTGTATGGATTAGAGCACTCACAAGGGGAGTTGTCTGCGATAAGTCAGATAAAAATGAATAAAAGTGAAGAAGGACTGGCCCACCTCAAGAAAGAAATAAAAGAAGCACGCTGTAATCTGGAACAAAAAGTGAAGGAAGCCAGGCAGACGCTGAAAGAACTGCAAAACCAGGTGAGAGGAGAAGAAAAAGGAAGGACAAGGAAAGTAATACCCCCTTTGGCTATGGAATTAAGGTCTGCACGGAAACAAGGTGCAGGGGAAGGACCTCCAGAAAACAAGGAAGAGCAGCAGGTGGAGGCATCCCAGATGCCAGTGATAATAAAAGGAAACGATGTGGCTTATGTCCCATGGTCATTCATGTACCTGACGGGATTAATTGGCAGACTGCCAAGTATTTGTGAAGGTGCTCAAAAATGGATCACAGGGTTTGAAGAGCAAACAATGGGACAGGTACTGGCACTGGGAGATGTCAAAGCAATATTGTCTCAGTCATTGGGGAAGGCCAAGATGATTGAAATTTTTCACAATGTGGACCTAAGAAGAGAGGCAGAGGGGCAGAAATATGATCCAAGCCCATTTGGGACTCACCGTAACCAAATCTGGAAGGCCCTGCGGAGTGCATACCCAACACGGGCAGATCCAGGAAGAGTGGAAAAAATCAAATTGGAAGAGAATGAGAGTGTAGCAGAATTTGTATTAAAACTACAGAAGGCATGGAGAGAAGATATGGGAGGAGCATGGGATGAAACAGCAGCAAGCCAAACCCTGTTTCGTATGATGGTAAAGAAGGCTCTTCCAGTGGAAGTCCAGGACCAACTGGACACAGTAGTGGGACTGGCTGCAATGGCGTGGCCCACCTTCGAGGCTAATGTAATACATTATTTGGAGCTGCACAGGCAGAGAGAAAGAGAAGCAAGGAAAGCAGCTGAAAGCCTGGTGATGCAGCTCCACAAGGCTCAACTGAGTGAGTTAGCCCGCAACAAACAGGAAAGCATGGAAAGGAAAAAGGAGGAGAAAAACGTAGCAAAGCAGGCAGCGGTGCTGGTGGCACAACCAGCAGCACCCCCAGCGGCTCAGCCTGCACCTCCAGTGCCACAGCCAGCAGCCATGGCGCAAACTACGCCAGTGATTCCCCCGCAACAACTGCAGCCTGCTTACTATGCACCTCCACCGCTGGTAATGTACCCCCCAGTTCAACAATACCCACCCCAGAATCGAGGATGGGGTCAGGGACGGGGACATGGTCGAGGAGGAGGAGCATTTCAGCAACCTTTGAGAGGAAGAGCTCCAATGAACCAAGGAGGAAGAGGATGTTGGGTATGTCAAGATCCCAGTCACCTGAAACGAGACTGCCCATATGCTTATCAACAGGAAATGGTGTCGCCAAGAGGAGGCGCACAGGAAAATCAAGGATGGCAAGGTCCAGGAAATTGGATGGGACCCTGGATGGGGCCTAATCAACAGTGCCAAGGAGTGAACTCGAGAGCAGGCCCCATGGGGCCACCCCCGGGAAGTATATGAGGAGGCCCAGAGAAGCCAGAGGGGGAGCTGGTGCAGTATACCACCTCTCTGCACCCTGCTCAAGAACCCACTGTCTCTGTAATAGTGGGAAGACAAATTCGCTCATCATTCTTAATCGACACAGGTGCAACATTTACAAGCATAGGCAAAGAAGGCTCAAAGCTCCCCCTCTCCAGTAAAGCAGTGAAAACAGTAGGCTTCTCAGGGAAAACACAGACTTTACGATTTACTGAGGCTCAAGAGCTGAACATACAAGGAGTGACAGTGCAAGCACCATTACTGTTCTCCCCAGAAACTCCAGCAAATCTACTTGGAAGAGATGTGCTCTGTAAGTTAGGAGCTAAGATACATTGCGGGGAAAGAGGAGTATGGGTAGAGCTCCCAGAGCATTTAGTTCAACAGTATGTCATGATGGAGACGAAACTTGAACTAAGTACAATGGACAAGGTGTATTGGTTGGAAATAAACGACATGCACAGTGGGATAAGGGATCTGTACACACAGTGGAAATTCTGGCTGATCAAAATGAGACCAGACTGTCAAGAAAGCAGAGAACCATGGCACTGCACGATGATGTATGATGAAGAAGGACAAAATGAAGAATACGAGGCCATGTGGGACGAACGGATTGCAAAAACACAGTACACTCTGAAGACTATAAACGTAATTGTAGGACCGCAAGGGGTAGCTGCATCAGTTCAACTGCCGTCACAACTCGAACAGTGGTACCAGATTCCTGATGCTGCTCCTCATGTCTCCCTGCTGATTGGGCAAGGTTTTGAATCAAAAGAATTAGGATCAATGGTGAGGGAGGCAAGTCAGAGGATGCAGTGGAAACAGATAGGACAGGGAGTCAGTGTGTCCCCAGATAGAAAGTTCCTTAAAATAGAGCAGGTAGCAATAGATGAGGTAAGGCCACAGACTGTACTAATAAGCAGAGCTGAGAATTTGAGGATAGAGAAGAACAAGATGAAACAATTGCCCCAATGGGCTGAAGAGCAGGAGATCACAGAGAAAGAAAGGGAGGAAGCACTAGCACAAATACCTGACCAGCTATGGACCAAACATCAAACAGATGTCGGACTGGTAAAGTCGGCAGGTTTAGTTAAGATACAGCTTAAACCAGGAGCACGATTGCCATATCAGAAACAGTATCCCTTGTCAAAAGAAGCAATAGTAGGGATAAAACCAACGATTGAGGGACTGACGCAAGCAGGAGTTTTGGTCTTAACAAAAAGTCAGTGCAACACCCCCATCTTTCTGGTCAGAAAACCAAACTCAGACAAATGGAGACTAGTCCATGACCTACGACCAGTAAACCAGGTGGTGATAGAGGAAAATCCTGTAGTTCCAGATCCACACACACTTTTGTCTAACATTCCAGAAGGAACAAAATGGTACACAGTAATTGATCTGTGCTCAGCATTCTTTAGTGTTCCATTACATCCAGATTCACAGTTCCTGTTTGCTTTTACCTATGGGGGACAGCAGTATACATACACCAGACTGCCACAAGGCTATTGTGAAGGCCCATCAGTTTTCAACCAAGTTCTAGCCCGAGATTTGACTAATTTGGATGTGTCCAGCACAGTATTGCAATATGTGGATGATCTGCTGATCTGCAGTCAAGCCAAAGAGCAATGCGTACAAGATTCAGTGCAAGTTTTAAAAACTCTGGCCCTAAACGGGCATAAAGTAAGTAAAGAAAAGTTGCAATTCTGCCAGCAAAAGGTAGAATACTTAGGTAGAGTGCTCGAAGGCACTACACGAAAAATCTCACCAGAACATGTAGAAGCAATCTGAAAAGCTCCCAGACCTCAAACTGTCCAACAGATGCTATTCTTCTTGGGATTGGCGGGTTTTAGCAGACTGTGCATTTGTGATTTTGCAATGAAAACGCAGCCACTTAGGGATATTGTGAAAGCAGCAGACCAAACAAAGTCTAGTGCCACGTTAACATGGACAGAGGAAGCAAAAGCGGCATTTGATATGCTAAAGACTGCATTGTCATCTGCACCTGCATTGGCATGTCCAGACTATGGTAAACCATTCTATTTGTATGTGTCTGAAAGAAAAGGGTTTGCCTCAGCAGTGTTAGCACAGGAACAAGAGGGCATGGGGAAAAGACCAGTAGCGTACTTTAGCACGGCACTCGATAGTGTGGAGAAGGGCATGCCACCATGCTATCGAGGATTAGCAGCTGCGGCATTTGCCTATCAAAAGGCATCATCAATCACAATGGGGCATCCAGTGACCCTGTATACATCCCATGCCTTGCATGCACTGCTGACTAGTCAAAAATTTGTGATAACCAATGCTCGAAAAACAGGTTATGATGTCATTCTGTCAGCTCCTGAACTAACAATTGAGAAATGCTGCACAATAAATCTTGCAGATAGGCTGGGGCTCCCAGAAGACGGAGCCCCACATGAGTGTGCTGAATTGACAGAAAAATACCTAAAAGCTAGGTCAGACTTAGAAGCACAACCACTGCCTGGTGCTCAATGTATCCTCTTTGTGGATGGATCATGCTATCGTAGTAATGAGGGAAACAAAGCTGGCTATGCAGTAGTTCAATATGATGACCAAGAAGGAGTATTTAACACAGTAGTGACCGTGGCAGTGCCACAACCATGCTCTGCCCAATTGGCAGAAATAAAAGCACTAACAGCAGCCTGCAAACTGGGGGCAGGCAAAACATGTACAATATACACTGATTCGGCCTATGCTTATGGAGTGTGCCACGTGTTTGGACCAATCTGGGCACAAAGAGGTTTCCAGAGGGCAGATGGATCAGCCATTGTACATGGGCTGGCGATTTCAGAGCTGTTAGGAGCAATGATGCTCCCTAAAGAATTGGCAATCGTAAAATGTAGAGCTCACAAGTCAGATGGAGAATGGGTCAGCCGAGGAAATGCAGTAGCTGATGGGGCAGTTAAAAAGGCAGCAGTAGGTGAAACAAGTGTCACGGTAATGATGCAAACAGGAGAGCCAGATGATGAAGGGCAGATGCAGGTCACAATGGCTGATATCAGGGCCTTCCAAGAGTCTGCCTCAGCAGAGGAGAGAGAGTTATGGAAGAAACGGGGAGCGGTATTAGATCCCCAGTCTAGGACATGGAGAAGTTGTGATGGAGTGTTTGTGGCCCCACTAAGTTTTCTTCCAATGCTGATTAAAGAAGCACATGGAATAGATCATTGTAATCGCAGGAAAATTATTGAAACAATTCGAGAGAACTGGTGGTCTCCATACTTAGCGAGTTTGGTGGACAAATTCCTGCGATCGTGTGAGCTTTGTGCAGTACACAATGTCAGAAAACATTTCACGGCACCCATCAGCCACATACCAGAACCCATGGGACCATTTAGACACCTAGTGATAGACTTTGTGGATATGGGAACTACAGAAAGAAAGGAAGGAAAGAGGTATATTCTGGTAGTGATAGATCGGTTCAGCCGATGGGTAGAGGCGCAGGCTATGGCCAAAAATGACGCCAAGACAGTGGTTAAGTTCCTGTGCAGGGAAGTGATCCCCCGCTTTGGCATCCCAGATCAGCTGAGCTCAGACAATGGTCCGCATTTTGTGAACGAAGTAATGAAAGCTATGGCAGAGGCCTTATGCCTGAAACACCGTCTAGGTTGCGTATATCGCCCACAGTCTCAGGGGATTGTAGAAAGAGCTAATGGAGTGCTGAAAGAGAAGATAGCTAAGATTTGTGCGAGCACAAAGCTAAATTGGGTACAAGCATTGCCGTTAGCACTGATGAAAATGCGTTCGCAAACCAACAGGAACACTCACTTGACACCACATGAAATGCTTACAGGACGGCCAATGCCAGTAGCCTTCATTCGGGGGCCTTACAAGGGCCCATCGCTGGAACAGCTAGAGGGCGAAATGTCAAGCTATGTAAGACACCTAACCCAAATACATAGAACTCTGTATTCACAGGTCTGCGAAGCCACACATGGTGTGAGGGTAGAGAAGGAGGAGCTTCGTCAGGTGGAGCCAGGAGACTACGTGTATATCAAAGTGTTCAAAAGAAAGCATTGGAGCCAACCAAGGAGAGAGGGACCATTCAAGGTAGTATTGGCAACGCCACCGGCGGTCAAAGTTGAAGGAAGAGAACACTGGTATCACTTGAATCATTGTTGTAGAGCAGCAGGGAAAGGACCAAAGTGGAAAGACTTGCGCCCAAAACTGGTGCAGCTCGCTCACTCGGAGGAAGACACTGACCCAGAAGACGTAGAACATCCAGAAGCACCAGCATACAATACACGGGGAAAAGGAAAGAAAGCACAGCAGAAGGCTGAGTCCCAGACCGTAGAGTCAGGCCTGATTACTGAGGAGCAACCGGGAGAGCCCCTGAGTTCACCAACTCTCGACTTCGAACCTATAGTGCACCAATTTTTAAGGGAGCCTGAAACGATAGGAGATTTGTCAGGCGAACCCAGACCAGGTCCGTCTGGGCATAAACCGTCCCAAGCATTTGATGCATCAGATCTAACAACACTGAATTTAGCAGATATAGCCCAGGACAGTGCAGAAGAGTCAGAATGAGGGTCACGATAGCAGGCCGTGAACAAACGCTGAAACTGCGCCACTGCACTATAGTAGCAGTACTAATTAGTGTATACATAGGGATAGTTTGGATGCTTGTGGCGGCTGGTCACACCACTACGACGTCGGTAAATATGACACTGATAAACTCAATTCAGACAAAACTAGTTAATGAATCACACCCCACACTGACCCACAGGACACGACAGCACTCTGAAAAACAGGCTAATTTACGGTACAGAAGAAACATAGGGTTTGGTGAGGCATCCATTGGAGGCCGTACAGTGTATCGAGGACAACAGCGCATACTGGATCTTACAAAAGAAAAGGCTCAGACCGCGGTTCAGGATCACCTAAAATGTGCAATAGGACTGATAGGACATGCTTCAAAGGCAAACATGATACCCAAGAATGAAGGGGTGTTCGTCATGTACTCTTTTGAGTACATGGGGCCCGACCCACCAGTGAATGCGAATCCTATCGAGTGGGCGGAGAACAATTTGGCGGTGAATTATACAGTGACAGCTGAGGTACGTATTAAGTCACCCCATAGTCGTCACAATGCAAGCAGTCCAACAAGCAGTGTAGTTATAGCAGGAAAACCAAAAGAGGCGTACTGCAGAGTAGTTCACCCGCTCTGGTATTACAGTATCTTTGGGAATGCTACCTCTAAACGTAATCTTCAGAAGACCGTCCTGCTAGACGACTACAAGGCTCGTGTGTTTGTGCCCACGGGGCACCCCTACACAGAAATCCGCCAGGCAGGGATTGACTTTGGGGTAAAGATTTCTAAGGACTGTAGCACCGAGTCAATTTGTGATTTGACTGTAGGAACACTTCACCAGAATATGCAAGAGGCACTAGAATATGTTACCATCACAAAGATCACGCAGTACAACAGTACAAATGGCACCGAATCTCCACAGAACTTGTACCGCCAATGGCTACATGATGCAGCACGCAAGACTGTTACCAACAGCACATGTATGGTGTGCCATAACCGCATGCATAGCCCCATGCTTGTGATGCCTACGAGGGGAATCCAAGAATGTGCTAACCCACCATATACTGAAAGCTATTTATGCCCTGCAGTATGTCTGCTGGGGTCTGTAGCCAGGACTCATGGTGCAGACTGGATGCGTAAATTAAGTTCCTCTTGCACTTTTCATCCCGTTGCCACTCAGGCTACCGATAGTATACGTGTACGTTCTCATCCTCTTGAATTGTTTCCACTGTGCGTCCGTTCTAGAGGTACAGAATACGTAGGGGATCTACCAAAAGCATCGTGTGATAAAATAATGGAGGCAGCACACCCTATAGTTAATGTAATGCCAACCTGTAATGTGTCAGAGTACGGCTGTGAACCCGGTATGGTGGTCCAACTGAAGATCCCAAGCTTGCGTCTGGGAACATTACCCGTTGCAGACATCTTTTGGTATTGTGGAGGTACGGAAGTCCTACAAATTCTACCCAGATTATGGCATGGGCTATGTGCCCCAGTGGTACTGGAAGGACGACTCTCGGTAATCGCCCTTAATGACTCATACCTCGCATCCATGTTTGAACCTGCACATTTACGCCGCCCCAAGTGTGAACTCACAAATACAGTTGCTAGAAGCATTTTTACCCGTACTGGTCTTCCAGGCTCATATCGGAAAATGTACTTACAGTTCACAAACTCCTCAATACTCCCAAAATGGGGTCTGGACACGAATATTTATATAAATTGGGAAGGGATACCAGTTGGAGTTCCTAGCGAACATTTAGCCCTTCGAAGAGGCTCGTCTACAGCTTGGAACATCTTGCTTCCAGCAGTACAGGTACATCGGAACACGGCATGGGTTAATTACATTTGGTATAACCAGCAACGGTTTATTAATCATACCATTGAGGCATTAAAATTGGTATCAGAACAGCTCCATGCAACGACCCTTATGACTGTACAGAATCGTTTCGCCATAGACATGATGCGCAGACCCGATCAGGGAGTATGTGACATGATAGGATCTGATTGTTGTACCATTATTCCACTGCATACGGGCCCCGCAGGCCCACTGGACACGCTGCTATCACAGATGAAAGCGGCTTGGGAGGAAATGGTCTCTAATAATGCTTCCTCAGACCCAGACTGGCTGTTTTCCTCTGATTGGTTGGCCGGACTCACACGCATCGGGACAACCATTTTAAAAGTGTTACTGGTAGTTGCTCTCATCGCTTGTTGTGGAATATCATGCTTACGTGCCTTATTGGACAAGATTGTGCACTCTCTTTTCGGACAGTATATGCAGCTCTACATGCAGGACATGAGCGACCCCGTCTTTATGGGCACATCGGAGGACAATGGAGAAGATGGAAAACAAAGGCAGGAGACCGATTGTCCCCTGCTGGACGTACTATTGTTAAAGAAAGTTAAAGGTGTTGGTATGTGTTGTTTCTTGTGCGTCTTTTCCTCTCTGTTGTCTCTCCTCTTTGTTGTGTATATAAATGTTGTGTGCAGGATTCATGGCAGCATCACAGAGCCCAGGTGCAGTCTTTCAGTGCAGGCGCTACCATCGCCCTAACCGAACATCTCTTCCGTGCGGACAACTAAAACTTGATTCACAAGGGAAAGGCTATCTGGAATGGCAGAATCTCCAGTGTGTGGCCTGCTGCAATATGATGGCAACCTTAGAAGCCCTGCATGAGTCCCAAGATCCTCAGGCACAGTGGAAGGTCTTCCACGCATGTTGTACGGACCCGGAGTGGACCTTCAGCATGGAAGCGGCATGTCCCATCGAGCGGCTGCTCACACAGGCCGACTTCTACTATGAGGAAGATAGGTGGTTGGTCGAGAAGTACTCGACATGCTTTGAGCTTCCCTGCAACCTGTCTTTAACCGTGGCCACGTTTTTGCTTCGGTGTCCCATATCGTTGGCTTCGGTGTACGGGGTTCCCCAGGCGCATGGATTCCTCGTCATGCGTAATGTTGTCCAGTCTACTATGGTACAAATAGTGACTGCATTTCTGTGGCTACTTTCTGTGGACCTCACATTCCAAAGGACAACGCAGACGCTTGGACAACCTCAAGCCCATGCCTCACTTCTTTTATGCATGGAAGAATAAAGACTCAGAAGTGGTGGCCTGCAAAGGAATAGGTACTGGCATGAAAATGCACACTGCCGTTTGGCATGCGCTGCAGGCACGCTCGCACATACGCACGCCCTTGCCAAAGTGGATTTCGGCATCATACAAACACCTCTATTGGTGGTGGAACTGATCAGTGTCATCGTAAGTGCTGACTGGACCTGGTGAATTGTGTTTCTGTGTGCAAAAAGTCATGAATGTATGTCTGTATGTGTTTGGTGATCCTGGCAAAACAGGATCGTGGTCGTGCAAATGACAAATTGCGGGCAGAGTGGGACTTTTCCCTTACAATTGGCTCTTGAGGGTTTTTCGCCCACTCCTGGTTCACCTTGAGAAGAAGCATAGTGAGTGAATAGGGGGAGTGATGTGGGGTATGGTATGGACATCACTATTGTAATGGAAATACAATGGAATAGAAAAACAAAAAGAATGTATTGAATACATCGGGTATAGTAAGAAAAATAGACAGAATAATATAATGTGGAAGAGGACAATAGCATAGGAGTAAACTAGGTGGAGGATGTTAGAACAGTGATATAAAAGCGTACTTGATGCGTTAGAAATACAGAAAAGAATCTAATAATGTGGAACTTAGAATTTTCGTGGTCATAGATGTTTCTGATGTTTACTTGACAGTTTTGATGTCTACCCGACATAGATAGTGTCCACGTGACACATTGGACCGTGTAGTGATGAGCTACCTGGTGAAGTGCTGGTAACCTCTCCCAGGAGCTCCATCGGACCCTCTACGGCACGCAAAGTGCCTGGGTCAGAAGAAATTGTGCCTCATCTAAAAGGACATTGTGCATGAAAACCATGTGTGTAATGTCGCAAGAAGATGATGTAACTACTATGGGGGATAAGAACACAGATTAGTGGAACTAAGACATGTACAAGCTGATTGTGAGACTCAAGAGTCTCAAAGGGGGGGAGTGATGTCGGAGAAAAAATAATATACCCAGCTTTGAATTATATACCTAGCTTTAAAAGTAGCTTAAGTAATAATGTATAAGAGTTATTTAGCCATTGATTAAGTAGTTAACTTTGATTAATAATAGCTATAATAATCAGATATAGCCTCATAGTCTTTATAATAATCATGCAGAATTATTAATGGCAGCATGCTAGCGTAATAACCACACTGGGACTGAAGAAACAGAAAAGAGGAGAGATTTATTGGAACATTAGGAGTTACAACTCAGTCAGCCAGCCTATCCAATGGGATCAGTGGGACCGGGGGGTCAGTTGTAGAAGACGGAATTTCGGGATCCTGAGGAGAAGTTGGAGAGTAATCAGTGGGAGAAGTTGGGGGCGAATAGTCAGGAGAAGACTGGGGAATATCATGAACACTGTAAGGCATAGGCACAAATTCAGGAGAAAGTTGGGGAATGTCAGGGGAATTAGGAGATGAAGAAGAGTCAGAGGAAGAATCATTAGAGGAGATCTCAACAGGGAAATCCTCAGTCTGGACGCCTTGAGAGGTGGTGCGTGTCCAATGCCAGTAGAAGGTCTGAGTAGACTGATCACAGGTTGTGGGGTGAAATTGGGTGCTCTGATCAAGACAGACGGTATCTCTCACGATATGGTGAGCGAGGTAAGGAGACTCAGGAATAGAGGATTCAGATAGGTGCTCCAGGAAACCAGTAAGTTCAATGGCCAGACAGGATAGCTGATACTGGCGATAGCGTCGCAGAGCACCCCTGGGACTTCTCCGGAAGATAGCGCGGCGGGCTGACTGAGCTAGGAAAAATAATGGGAAATGGGAAGAGATGAGTGAAGATGAGTGAAGTGCATATTGCGTGACTATGTAGTCAGCAAAAGAGAGCATGTACTAAGGCAAAAGGAACATAGTGTGGGAAGTAGGCCAGGTCACTGTGACATGACAGTGATAGGCGGGTAGAGGAGACAATAGCATTGGAATACTAGCAACCAGCAGTGATGAAAAGAGAAAAGGATATGAGGCAGCTTAATGGCAGAGCTTATTTTAAAAATAGTAAATAAAACTTAGATCAAGTAGGTAGAGGGAAAAGTCATCATGACATAGAGGAAGAGAGCAAGGTACTTACACATTGTTGTGGAGGGCAACACGCGAGGAAGCACCTTTAAGAGGTGACGGTCAAATGAAGTCAATAAGGAAGTGGCGCCTATAAGTAAGCGCCAATTTTTTCTAAAAATTGTTGACTTAGCCTAAAAATAAGGGGAAGTGGAGAGGAGGAAAATTGACGTCATCGAGGGGAGGATGGTATCAATTTAGGGGCGGTATCGGGACAAATGCGAAAATAATGGGAACTGGGAAACGTATGTAAACTAAGGAAGGAGGGACTAAAGTAGCCATACACTGAATATAATGGGAAATTGCTGGAAATATTTAAATTAGAGAAAAGGAGGCGCCCCGGGGCGCCGGGGGTATAAGTAGAGGGGACTTTTTCGGGGTTTAGGAGACCAGCTGCTCTCTTCAGAAATGCATGTTGTTGACTGCATGGCTGAATAAAGAAACTCGCTTCTTCTCATCTGTTGACTGAGATCTCTTTTATTTCGGCTAAGTTTTATAGCTTGTGGAGGTCATTGGGAAAGCTAAGAGAAATAGATACAAACAAAAATTCCACCCTGTGATATGTCCACTCGGAGGGGGCTCTGAGTTCCGACACAGGTTCCAGTAACTGTTATTTCTTTCCACTACATCACCAAAAATAAGAGGAGCATTTCTCACAAGACACCAAGACTGAATAGCATTTAGTCCAAGATCCTTGCTCTCATCCATTTTCACCCCACTTGGTCTGTTTTTTCTCTCAGTATACCCGTAATTGAAACTTTGGATCCTCTGTGACAATGCTTCCAAAGACAGATACTTTTGGTTAACAAGGTATTGAAATACAAGTTTCAGTTCATACTGCACTACACTTTCAAGCAAATCGTGCATTATGTCAACTGCATAGTTATTGGAAGTGTGGAAAAAAATGCAATGTATTGAGCAAGCATGTCTTTTTGACCCCAAATGTTGAGTCCAACTTTGGATTTTTCTGTAGAGATGCACAATGCTGTGTATGGATTTCTTTTGTACGAAAAATCATGCCAGGGTCATCTTCAGTGAAGACAGACTGTAACTCATCTTTACTGGTCAAACAAAATCTACAGCAATATGTACCACTGAAGGACTCAACAAAACCAAACAGTCCATGTAAACCTAGGTTATCACCTGTTACTTGTATAATAGAACCAATCAAAGGTGAGTCAGAGAAAGGTACTTCAATTCCTTGGGTTTCAAGTGTTTTAAGATCATCAATGAGAGGCCTTAGTATATCATCAAATCCATATTTCTTCACTTCTTGTGAGTAAAAGAGTGCCACAACATGAATATTCATTAACACAGAATTAAATTTTGGGGGCAGGTTTCTCAATACAAAGGCAAATACAACCAAGTTTGTGTATCCCTTTCTTTGAACCTAAGGGATTTGCAGTCTCAAACTCATCATAATAAAGTTGAATCTGTAGAGCATGTTTTTTAAGAGAAAACAAACTGTTGCTTTTGAAATACGAGCCATCACACATGTCTCTATAAATGCCTTCTTCCTGTTGTTTGGCTTGCAAGAAATGTTCACATATTTCACTGTTCTTGAACATAGACGTTAGGGTTCCCAAAATTGGCACGTACACAAATTTATCTGTTACAGGAATCTGTGTGTAAACTCCTGTTGTTCGATCTCTGCGTAGATCAAACCGCACCCCGAGAACATTTTCAACTGGTTCAACTATTTCAAACTTTCCCTCAAAGAACTTCTGTCGTTTCACTCTTGTGTTCAAGACGGAGAAAGGATTTTCAAGTTGCTCAAAACATTTTTCCACCTTCAATCTGTACCCTGAATGTCTGAAATACAGCTGTGAACTGCTTCTTTAACTTGACAATGAATGCCCTTTACAAGTTCCTCCATGGATTCTACCATTGCTTGCACTGTGCTTTCAGCAACACCATGTGCTTGTAGCTGTGCTACAACAGAACCACACATATTTAACACTTGATGATTCACAACAGATCGCTGGGGGGCAAATGGGGTGTCTATACTGACTGCTTGAGAAGATGAGGGTTCATCAGCTTTATTATGAATGTCCACATTGTCAACACTATCAGTCAAAAAAATGTTCCTGTGGAAATTATTAAGGTGTTTCTTGAAACCTGAAAAAGTGCAAAATGAAGAAGTGCACCCCAGCTGTCCACATTGCAAACGTAAAGTTTTTCCAGGATATAAACCATGATGGAGCCTTAAACGCTGACAAAGCAGTGCAGAACTTTTGTGGTGTGCCTTACACAAAAAGCAAATAAACATATTTGCCTCCAAGGATATTTATCACCTCAAGGGTTGTAAAGAAATCTTGCTTTGAGCTCCCTGACTCTGGGATTTTCTTTGGCACTTCCAACGTCAATGTTAAACACTGTGGTTTGGATGAATGTGTAAAAGTTGTAGAGGGATTCGTGGTAGTTGACACTGAAGATGAAGTGTGCTTTGAAGAGCTCATCGAAAGCTGCCAGGGATGTTTGTGCTTTGCAAGGGATGGGCTTGTGATCAAGGATGACATAGAACCTTTGGATGTTGTTCCTCTGCTCACCAACACACAGGAGGAAAGGCTGTCCTGACTTCACACCTGCAAGGAAGGTTTCAACACTGGTTCCAATCTGTAACAAAACAAAGAAATATCTTGAGAAAAAGTGTTTAGCACCACTTAACAACTTTTATGAAACAAGGGTGTCAAAATAATAATGTTAAAAAAATTACATACCCGCAGATATCTCACAACATGGTCGACAGCTTGATATGAGCTAATTTTGGCACTCTTCTTGTGGCCTTTGGAGGTAGGTGGAAGCAGGTGAACCAGCAGTAAAATACTTGACAGGTCACTGTCCCAGCCTAGAAGCAAAGTAGGAGACAAATCAGAACTAATTACATCTGAATTAAAAACATTAAAGAGAATATTGAGCAATGCTTACCAGTCCCATCAGAGTTTTGCTGTGCACACAAGAGTTCTTCAACATGCTTATTAGAAATCAGGTTCTTGCAGTCTGCCAGGATCCTGGGTTTAAAATAAGTAGACCATTTTGCCAAAAGTCTGCCTGACACCTCCTCTCCAAACATCATGGTGAAGTCTTGTTCAATCTGCAGGAGAACAGAATTCTTTCAATCTCGTACAAATTTCAATACCTTACCAAAGTCAATACCTTAAGCAACTGTTCAGTTGAAAAAACATGTGTCTTACCAAGCCAGGGGTGTCAAGGAATCGTGAAAACACATCCAAGACTGTTGATGACTGTTGCTGATCCTGAACCAGTGACTGGCGATATTGAAATGTGGCCCTCATCTTCTCTTTGATAACCGATGCATCAGTTGAATGCTTCATAAAGGATATTGCTTCATGACAATCCTCTCCAAGCAGTTGCATGTCAGTCAGAAGAAAGTCCCTCTTTCTCTTTGAACTATCTTGATCTATCTTTATCTTGACATTAGCCTTTCCAACAACAAAACCACAACTGATCTGAACAAGATCTTTATGTCTGAGATTTAATAACTATATAGTAATTTAATAACTATAATATATTATTCACAACAAAAGCATTGATTGCACACCTCTTTTGCTGATTCCCGTTCAGCATGGGTTCTTTTTCCTCCATTTGTCTTAATAATTACTGTTGCATCTGATGAATCAGAGGATACTAGTCTGATAGAGTTCTCTGACACAGACGAGGATGAAATGTCTGACACAGGTGACATAGTGTGTGATACATGCTCATATAGCACAACTGTAACAGTTTAATATATACATGTACAATGACAAAATAATTTGTCCTTCACAGCATTTGTCACTGATGATCCACTGTTTTCCCATCAAAATCAAGTAATAATATATCTTACCTATTGATTGTTCAGTGGACACCGTAACAGTAAGGTTCCCTGCTTGCAAAAGCTCCTCAAACACATCTGCATCCACTTCTGTTCCTGATTCATCTGTCAAGCGCAGCTCAGACTGTAGTGGAAGACATAGCGTTTCTATGACTGAGAAAATATTAAATTATGACCAGAGAAAACTCTCCCTGGTTTAATGTTTCCATTATTATTACTATTTTGTAGAGCAACACAATTTGTGTGGTACAATATAAATAGATTGAATGGTCAATTTATTCAAACATTCAGAGTTGTTTGAAACGACACTAACCTTTTTGAAGAAATGTGTTGAAGTCTTCGTAGCCCTCCTCAGTTTTGGCCATTTTCACATACTTCTGATTTTCTCCAAATCTCACCTTCACCAACATTTTGCACTAACAAAACAGAGAACCTTTATGAACTGTCAACAATTTTATCTGAAACACAACAGAAAATTTTCATCATCTCATTCTTAACTTTACAGTCTACAGCAGACCACTACACACGTACACACACACACACTCACACACACACACCTCATAATCAGCATGCATGAACAGTTCACCGCTAAATCTTAACAATATAAAATTCATTTTAAACACTTTGACATTTTTAGAAAATGAGTGAAGGTGCAGTTTTCAGTGAGAATTGCATTTCAATAAAACACTCGCTGTACTGTTATCCTCTAACCTGCATTTTTTCCCATTATAAAAGGCTAACACCATTAGCAATGTTGCACTTGTGTGGCTAGCTTAAAACCCTACACTGAAAATATATGGGCTCCTCGATGCATTTATCAAGCGAATTGTGTGCATTAATTGGCAGTTCTGTGCAAAAATTAAAGAGTCCTTCAAAAACAAGTGGTGCTTGAAAACTCTACCGACCTTGTGCTAATATTAGCTAGATTCTTGCTAACTAGTTAGTCAGACTAGTTTAAGTTGGATAAAATTGCAAAGGCTTTTCTTCATTGTAACGTTGTAAACCAACCAACAGATTGTTAACTACATGCACAAATAACTACTACATAGAAAATGTGATTGAACAGACGTATTGTCATTACTTACACGAAAATGCTCATCACAGGAAGAAAAGGGCTTCTCCCGCTTCTTCAGAAATACACGTCACAGATCCCACTGACCAGAACAACTCTGGTCAGTGTTCATTTTGAATTCAGCACTGACCAGAGTTGTTCTGATTTGACACCCTGAATCAACACTAAGACTTTTTAAGGAATAACTCTCTGGTAGTTGAAATAACTAAACAAGCATTGAAATGACGATGTATTTTTAACACACAACACTAACACTGAAAATTTAACACTTTTGAATTTGCTGTGTAGGTTTAAAACCAAGTGGACAGCTTTGACTGATACATATTTGTCTGTGTATGTAAAGAATGTAAATATTGGGTCATTGGGTCTCGTTATGTTTATGTAGTATTTTGAAATAGCCTTTATAGATCATCTTAACTGGGAACACTGACACTGTGGAACATCTTTGTTTAAGTTAACTGCTAACTTATTTTATTTTACTTTATTTTCTTTGAAATAAATTTCAGCTTTTGTAATGTTGTTTTAATTTCAGTTACATTACTGCTTGCTTTTAATTCACCAGAAAGTGTCTAAAAGACTAGGACTATAATCTAGCATTCATGAACTGAAATATTTTAAGTTTAAGAATAGCATTAGTGCACTTTTTTTTGTTGATTTGCACTTCGTTTAACTGTTTTTTGAGTCTTCTAGTGACTGTCAGTCAAATTTGTTTTTTATTTATTATCACAATTTATTTACTACTTTTGCTTAATGCTTATTTATTTATGTATTTGTTCAGTATGTATGTTATGTTAGAGTAAATTTTTTAAAAATCTGTATTTTATGGATTTTTTTGTGGTGGTGGTGGTGGTGTGTGTGTGTGTTCCCCTAATGAGGGTATAATAGTAAAAAAATAAAATAAATAAATAAATAAATAATTAAAATAAAATAAAGGTTTGACTAACAGGGTAGGATGATAAACTTATTGCAGCATTCCACTGTATTGCATAGATGTGTATAACATTTGAGTACTGAACAAGCCAAATACGAGTCTTCCTGATCACACACACACACACACACACACTCGCTCGCTCGCTCACACACACACACTCACTCACTCACTCACACACACACACACACACTCACTCACTCACACACACACACACACACACACACTCACTCACTCACACACACACACACACTCGCTCGCTCGCTCACACACACACACACACTCACTCACTCACTCACACACACACTCACTCACTCACTCACTCACACACACACACACACTCACTCACTCACACACACACAAACACACTCGCTCGCTCACACACACACACACTCACTCACACACTCACTCACTCACACTCACTCACACACACACACACACACACACACACCACGTGACTAAAATACTTTACAGCCCTTGAGAACTACTGTAATAAAAAAAACCTGTCAGTAAACACAACAATCTTATTATCAGATAAAAGTCTAACTTTTAATTTTTAATGTAAACACAGTTGATAAAAGTCGGCTAACAAATGTATGTTGTGTCACAAAGGAGGCCCACTGTCTCTGATTCTGAAAACCCCTGACATATAGGACCCTTTGGAGTATTATTCCATACCCAGTGTAAATGACCCCTTATTATGGTTTAATTTTACTTCATAATCTGTCATTTATTTATTTTATATTGTTATTTTGGTGTTTGCTTTAATATATTAATCGTCTTGTTGCCTTTATTGTGAAGTCCATGCCTTTATCTTAAAGGATGTAGCGCTAGAAAAAAAGGGAGAGGGTTTAGTGTGGTAAAAGAGTGGAGGAATGAAAACCTAGTAATGTCGCGCCTGCAGAGTGAAAGATTCGATCTAGCTTTGTTTGTTCAGTACCTGACTGAAGGAGGCACAAGGTTGGTGTGAGGTTTTATTTGTTTCCGGATTTCATCGTCGTGTTGTTTTTACAGTTCATTTTGATGCTATAAAATAGACGGCCCGCTAAATAGCCACCCGTCCATATAACGCGCTAGATATAATATGTTTTGTTTATATTAACGGCAGAATTCATAAAGGTGATGATTTAATATTCCATCTTGGTTAAAAAGAATTGTTGAGCACTCGTCAGAGATTGTCATTGAGTTAAATATATTATTTGATATTAGTCAATGTTTCATGTGTGGAAGTGGCTCATTTTATGGAACTCATGTAAAGTTGTATACGTAAGATTATTATAAGAGAATGGTACATTTGTTTTTTTGTTTTCTCTGTTTTTGTTATTATAGCTCTAACGGTGTGTTCACTGTATATTAAAAAGGGAGCTTTCATTCTTTAGAAGATAAACATTAAAGAGAACTGTGAACCATCAGTTCAAGAGACCATTATTCAGTCGGGATGCTACACCCAATATGTACAAAAGCCTTAAATTAAATAAGCCTAAAGATAGATCTAAATGAAATATAAACTGTTAAAGCACTAAGACATTACAGTCTGAACATCATGACTTTCTATTATTCCACTAATGCAGTATTTAAGTTAAAATACAGACAGGACTTAGGTGAACAATGGACCAGAACAGACTCCATCATTCAGCTGTTCTGTCTGTTGATAAAGGAATTCTCAGCACTAGAAATACTAGTATGGTAACTGACCGTTTTACTCAAGTCCAGTCTCGGAGATACTCTCTGATGATTCCACCCTCAAAGAAATAGGATAGAAAAGTCACCAAGAGCATGAAGTAGACAAGATACAAGCAGCAGGAGAGATGAGAGAAGAGAAGAGAAGAGAAGAGAAGAGAAGAGAAGAGAAGAGAAGAGAAGAGAAGAGAAGAGAAGAGAAGAGAAGAGAAGAGAAGAGAAGAGAGGCAAAAAAGAAAGAAAGAATAATACATACAGTAGTGGCAGCATAAATGAGGAATATGTATAATATAGATTATTGTAAAATAATAATAATAATAATAATAATAATAATAATAAAGGATCTATAATATTGCATGGCATACCTTTGTGAGAGAAAATGTAATGAATTTAATGAACTCTGATTTCAGTAGCAGGACGCTGAAATGATGGGAGGAGTCAGAAAAAAGATTGAATGAAATTTTATGAAGTTGCATAGTATTTGTGTTAATTTGTGTTTATTATTAAACAATATTACATAAAAATGCCCTTACAAAACGTGTTATTCTTGCTTACCCCCTGTCCCTAATTGCCCCCTGATGTTTTGGCCCCTGATGTTTTCAAATCCTAGAAACGCCCCTGGAACTACGTAACTGATTGTAGTTCAGATGAATTAAATTAAATAATGAATCTTTTAATTGTACACACACTTGATTTGGCTGGAGATCTGTATGTGTTTACATCTAAATCATTTAAATTAGCTTCAGCTGGGAATGTTTAGATTTTTAACATGTCTCTGTCATTAATGCATGTTTACCTCAAATCACATCCATTTATTGTTTATACTGAGTTCCTTGATCAAAAACTCCCTAATGGTCATGAAAATAAAACCTAAAAATAACCATTAGAGAACGTTCCTAGAAGGTTATTATTTGGTTTTGAAAAAATAATCAAAGGGGAATCCTATGCTAATGTTAGGAGAAGGTTCTGTGTTTGCTGGCTCTCCTGTTTGGGGAATAAGTTGCTCCCCATTTCAACAAGCAGGGAATTATCAGCCCTAGGAGAAGTAGTGTTACTAATAGAACAATGTAGAGAGTGTCTAAAATCTTTTCCCACTACACTCTTACAGACTGACATAAATACACCTATTTTTAATGATTTATTTTCAGCAGTCAATCCATCATTGATAAACAAACCAGAACCACAGAGAGAGAGAGAGAGAGAGAGAGAGAGAGAGTGTGTGTGTGTGTGTGTGTGTGTGTGTGCATATGTGCGTGTGCGCGGCTGCGTCACTGCCCCTCCCCCCTCTGCAGAATAAACCCTTAGATGAAAGTGAAACTCAGCTGCTCCATTTTGTTCCGAGATGAAAATAAAATATTCCAGGAGTAAAAGCTAAAGCTCTGATATATAAACGCTCTAAATGAAGACGTTTAGAGTTAATATAAGGAGTTTTGTTGGTTTGTACTGAAGTTTTTAATGTACACAGGTTGTTTTATGACTTGATATCGTGTGTATAGTGTTTGATTTAACACACCGATGTTGGAGTGAAGTAAACGTGTGTCCTGCTGTAATCTGGAGAAGGAGACATGACCTCCAGCATGAGTGTGTCTGGAAAACAGTACTTAAAGAAAGACGAGAGGTCAGTAACTTTTACATTCACCAGCAATAAATACACACCGTCTCATGGGAACAGATCTGTATCTCTAAACACTCACTAGTTAACACAGGAACTAAACTTTGGTTTAAGGTGTTTAATAGCAGTGAATAGATCACTGATCTGATCTAAGAACAGTTTAGAGAAATCATTCAGTGAGAGAAGAGTAAAAAGGACTGTGTAATGTGGAGCAGAAGAGCAGCATAGCTTTGAGTCAGTGAACTCGACAGGCTTTAAGACCCAGCGGAGTCAGTTCTCTGTGATTGGGACTCCTGACCTCAGTGTAATTCCTGAGGTATGAGGCGTGTCTCCTGTTTGAAGAAGTGTGCAGACTGGAGCTGAATTAAAAAGATGGAATTATTGGTGTTTAATGATCAACACAGTGTTTAACAGTCCTGAGACAGCAGAGGATTAATTATTGCTGATATTTCTGTTGGAATTCTAGAATGATGGAGGGAAAGAGATCAGACTCACCAGAACCCAGCTGTGTTTCCATGAAGAGTGACCAGTCAATGGAACATCCAGTTCGCTTCAGAGACAGAGACAGTTCTACTGATGTGAGGTCAGTATAGTGAGGTGATTTACAGCAGTGTTCCACCTGATCAAACTCACTGGTCTCATTATGAAGCCCTTCATGAGCTTTATCAGGTGTTGAAGCAGTAAAACACTAAACTGTGCAGTGCTGCAGCTCTCGGTCCGGCAGTGAGGACAACTGCTTTAAGAGGTCAGTTCAGCCTGCAGTCCCTGATCTGGAGGGTCTGTGGTGCTACAGAAGAACATTTACACATGGGATATTAATGACAATATAAATCATTTTATTCATTAATTCAATCATTTGTTTCTAAACATGTTAGTGTTAGTGATGAAATCCTGAAATCAGTGTATTGTGTTAAGAGGATAGTGTTAAATATCTGTCTCTGTATTTATTACTGTGATTTCTGCAGCTATGAATACATATAGTCCATATTACATGATGTGTTTTATTTGTTCACAGACCACAAAAGAAGAAATCAAACATCAGCAGAAATCAGCTGGACTCCATATTCAAGGTGTGTGTGTGTGTGTGTTTTATAGTGTGTAATGTGTGTGTTGTCATACCTTGTGATTTCTTGATGTCCAGTAGAATTATGGGTAATCACTTGTATGAATAATTAGAATTTCAGTTGTAACTAAAGGCAAGAGGAAGAGACTTTTATTATTTTCATAATCAGAATCATTAACAAAGCACCATTCACTGTGTAAGATTCTAATATTTAGATCTGTTCCTGTGTGTTTCTGACCAGGAGCTGGAACACAAAGTCATCACTCTGATAAAGAATGAGCTGAAGTGGTTTAGGAAGCTCCTGAGTCCAGATTACCCAGCATGCACTGAGAGGGAGGTGGAGGATGAGGAGGATCTGCACAGTGTCAGAGAGGGAGCTCTGAAGATCACACTGCACTTCCTGAAGAACATGAAGCACACAGATCTCGCTAACACACTGCAGAACAGTAAGAGCTCTGAGCCATGGCTTTATTCCATCAGGTTCACTTTAGAGAGAGGAAATAGTTTTAGATATGAAGACTTTTAGTTTTAACTTTGATTTTAGTATCATGTACATCTGCTGCTTTTCTGTTCTGTTCATGGTCCAGCTTGTGGTCACTCTGTACAATGGTCCTGTTCCTTCAATAATATTTAGTACATGAATCAGGAATGAACAGCAGCATTTGAAAGAATTTTACATTTTATTTAGTGCTCAGTGATTCTGCATTAAAACATGTTATTACTGTTTATTAGAACTCGCCTCTGTGTATCAGACAAAGCTGAAATCCAACCTGAGAGACAAGTTTAAAAGAATTAATGAAGGAATCTCACAGCATGGAAGATCAGCACTTCTGAATGAGATCTACACAGAGCTCTACATCACAGAGGGTTGGAGTGGAGACGTCAATAATGAACATGAGGTGAGACAGATTGAGACAGTGTCCAGGAGACAAGCAACACAGGAGACACCCATCAACTGTAATGACCTCTTTAAGGACAAGTCCATCAGAACTGTGCTGACTAAAGGAGTTGCTGGAATTGGAAAAACAGTCTCTGTGCAGAAGTTCATTCTGGACTGGACTGAAGGAAAATCAAATCAGGACATCACCTTCATGTTTCCACTTCCCTTTAGAGAGCTGAATCTGATGAAGGAGAAAAATCTCAGTCTGATGAATCTTCTTCATCACTTTTCCCCAGAAATAAGAGAACTAGAATCAATAGACTGTGACTCCTACAAAGTGGTGTTGATCTTTGATGGTCTGGATGAGTGTCGACTTCCTCTAAATTTCCAGAAGAATGAGAGATTGTGTGATGTGACAGAGTCAGCCTCAGTGGATGTTCTGCTGACGAACCTCATCAAGAGGAATCTGCTTCCCTCTGCTCTCCTCTGGATAACCTCTCGACCAGGAGCAGCCAATCAGATCCCTCCTGAGTGTGTAGACCAGGTAACAGAGGTACGAGGGTTTAATGATCCTCAGAAAGAGGAGTACTTCAGGAAGAGGATCAGTGATCAGAGCCTGGCCAATAAAATCATCAGACACATGAAGTCTTCAAGAAGCCTCTACATCATGTGCCACATCCCAGTCTTCTGCTGGATCTCAGCCACTGTTCTAGAGAGAATGTTGGGTGAAGCAGAGAGTGGAGAGATCCCCAAGACTCTGACTCAAATGTTCACACACTTCCTGATCTTTCAGATCAAACACAAGGATGAAAAGTACCATCAGAAACATGACCCTGATCCTCAGCAGACCAGAGAGAGTATCCTGGCACTGGGAAAACTGGCTTTCCAGCAGCTGGAGAAAGGAAACCTGATCTTCTATGAGGAAGACCTGAGAGAGTGTGGCATTGATGTCAGAGAAGTGTCAGTGTACTCAGGAGTGTGTACCCAGATCTTCAGAGAGGAGTTTGGGCTTCACCTGGGGAAGGTGTTCAGCTTTGTACATCTGAGTGTTCAGGAGTTTCTGGCTGCTTTATACGTGTTTTTCTGCTTTAAATTTAGAAAGACAAATGTGCTTGTGGAGCAAAGCACTGGACTTTTTAATTTCTTCAGAAATCCAAACATGTCTGATCTCCTCAGGAGTGCAGTGGACAAGGCCTTACAGAGTGAGAATGGACACCTGGACCTGTTCCTCCGCTTCCTTCTGGGTCTCTCACTGGAGTCCAATCAGACTCTCTTACGAGACTTAATGCCACAGACAGGAAGTAGTTCTCACAGCAAACAGGAAACAGTGGAGTACATCAAGGAGAAGATCAGGGAGAATCCATCTCCAGAGAAATCCATCAATCTGTTCCACTGTCTGAACGAACTGAATGATCATTCTCTAGTGCAGGAAGTACAGACTTACCTGAACACAGGAGATTACAGGTGTCTCAGTGGATCCAGTCTCTCTCCTGCTCAGTGGTCAGCTCTGGTGTTTGTGTTACTGACCTCAGAACAGGAGCTGGATGAGTTTAATTTGAGGAAATATGATCGATCAGATGTATGTCTTCTGAGACTGCTGCCAGTGGTCAAAGCCTCCAGAAAAGCTTTGTGAGTATTTTTATTTATAAATGTATTACTGCATGGTTTGTTATTTTAATGTAACACTGAACTGCACTGTTTGGATTAATGCTTGTTAATAGTTCCTCTAATCCTCTTTAAACAAACCTCTGGTACTTTTACAGAAGATTGTTTCACTTTTTACACTAACACGTCATGTCTGCACTGAGGGCTGGGCCATATGGACAAAATCTTATGGATCAGGATATGAATCATTTTATATCTTTTATAGATGAATCATGATATATTATGTTTTCTCTGAAATTTATATAAAAATCTGTACTTAATAACTGCATGCATTTAAGAACTGAACACATTTCTGAAGTAAACAGCAGTGAAAGACACTTTTTCTTTTCTCTGTTTATTCTGAAAGTGACATTGAACAGAACTCTCACAAATGAGAAGAAGAAAAACATCAAGCTGTCAAAATGGGATCAATATGAATAGAAAATATAAAAAGTAAATATTAAACACTCTGTTCACCTTCAAGTACCTGTTTAGGTTCAAGTTCCTCATCTTTTGCTCTGTGACACAGTGTTGTGGAGAGATTCACTCTGTCATGCTTTTATTTCTTCCAATTTTTCACATTTTCTTCCTAATTTAATCACGACTGATTCCCACCATCTAACTGGGAACAAAATACTGAACTGGACCATACTGGAAAGAGTCGAGTTGGATTTTCTTTAAATAGTATAAACTAGTAACAGGGCCATTTGGAACAAATAGTGCATTTTTATTACATTTCCTTTATTATACTCTTTATTTAATAGAATCATTGTTTATTTAAGAAAGAGATTCTTACTTTTTTGCACATCTATATTTTCCAAAGTCCATTCTAATAAATAAAACACTATAAATCTATATTGCTAATAAAATGATTTTCTTGAGTGTAATTTTGAAAGAATAAAATTGCCCAGCCCTTACCACCTTCTGAGACAAGACGAAAAAACCAACTCTATCTTTTCACACTGTTCCTGTAAATTAACACACTTGCTGTAACTGACCAGTTCCATATGTATGACCACACACAGGCTCCCATGACTGGCTTTACCTTGTTTAATTACCTGGTTTAGTTTGAATAAATCAACCTTTTTCTTTAGTTTGGATCTGTTTGGACGTATGTGAAGACTCCACCTGTACTCGGGTCCACACCAAACACCTGAACCAGTGTGTGTGTAAAATCAGAGGTCTCCAGGTGACAGATTTGTACCTGTACGAGCACAGAGAACAACACACACCAACTGTTTTACCGTCTCTGTGAAATCCAGCTTATGACTCAGTGTAAAGTACGACTAGTATTGGCATGTTATTAACTGCTAGTGTACAGCTCTATAATTCTTTATTTTCTGTAATAAAATGCACTGGATCTGCAGTGTTGGGTGTAGAAACTTGAACACAGATCAGAGTGTAGTGTTTGTAGGCTGCTCGCTCTCACCTGTGTGTGTTATGTACATGACCTAATGGTCTTCTAATAAATTGTAGCTGAGAGATTGTGGAGTTCAGAAAGACGTCCCTGCTCCTGTAAATGTCCTGATGTGGTGTCCTGTCCTCTGATTTCTGTGTGAGAGAAACACACTCACATTTCTGTTACAGCTTCAACTTTAGCTGGATTATGGCTGTGTGTGTGTTTGAGATCAGTGTTCTGATATTTCATCATTTCTCTTCCAGTCTGTGTCGGTGTAATCTGACAGAGGAAAGCTGTAGAGCTCTGTCCTCAGTTCTCAGCTCAAACTCCTCCAGTCTGAGAGAACTGAACCTGAGTAACAATAAACTGCAGGATTCAGGAGTGAAGCTGCTCTCTGCTGGACTGAAGAATGCACACTGTACACTGGAGATACTGAGGTACACACACACACACACACATACACACACACACACACACACAGGTGATATAATATTTACACACACACACTTAAAGTAGATGGTCAGCTTCATTAGTGGTGTATAAAGTGCTGGACTGGGTTCATGCTGCGTTTCCTCTGAATACCAAACACAGTAAACAGAAAAGCTGTAACTCTTTAGTTTAAATTAAAAAACACTAAACTTACAGTTCTGTCATCTGTCCTTTTCTATGATTTGTACTTTCATTATACAATGTGTGCTCAATCTATACACTATTAGTTTCTCCTCCAAACACATTTTAGGGAAAAATGATGGTAGAGTAAATAATCCACCTCGGTCACGTTCATTACACTCGCGACTGCGTCTGGAACACGACTGCTGATGACCGGACACATCATTGAAACGGGATAAAAGATTATAGCCCTAATTAAGCTCTAATGTAGGGGGCGTGTCACTCTGTGTAATCAGCACTGGACTCGTTACTCTTCACTCTTCATACCATTCTGTGTGTTTTTCTTCCCACCGCTGGTTGTGATGTTGCACTCGGTTACTAAAGTGTCCAAAACAGGGGGAGTCACATGACAGACTGAACATGATGGCTGCTTAGACCATTTGCTTGTTAGACACGGTAACAACAAGCATCAACTCAGTAAACTCAAACATCAACAAGCTCGAGTTGGTGTGAAGAGCAGTTCCAGTGTTCTTAGCAGACATAAAAAACCCTACAGTCAGTGGAGCTTCAGCTAGCAGATTAGGAAGATAGGAACAGGAGATGTAAGGAGGATTTCCTGAACTTGACAGCCACTTGTCACGTGCCATAATCTGCCTAGCTGGTCATGGCTGGCTCTGCTAACAATGCTAACAATTCTGGTGTGGTGCTGCAGTCTTTTTCTAAGCTTGGTTTGTATTGGACTTGTTTAAGCTAGCCTTGCTAATGCTGCTACAAAAGCATTTCACTTTCATACTTCATAATGCAGTGAATTAACTTGTCTTTTTTTTTCTTTTCCACTGGACTACACAAAACGAGAGCCACAAGTTTCATACGTAATATTAGCCACATAATGACCATGTATCATGTATCATATATACACTATATTGCCAAAAGTATTCGCTCACCTGCCTTGACTCGCATATGAACTTAAGTGACATCCCATTCCTAATCCATAGGGTTCAATATGACGTCGGTCCACCCTTTGCAGCTATAGCAGCTTCAACTCTTCTGGGAAGGCTGTCCACAAGGTTTAGGAGTGTGTTTATGGGAATTTTTGACCATTCTTCCAGAAGCGCATTTGTGAGGTCACACACTGATGTTGGGCGAGAAGGCCTGGCTCTCAGTCTCCGCTCTAATTCATCCCAAAGGTGTTCTATCGGGTTGAGGTCAGGACTCTGTGCAGGCCAGTCAAGTTCATCCACACCAGACTCTGTCATTCATGTCTTTATGGACCTTGCTTTGTGCACTGGTGCACAGTCATGTTGGAAGAGGAAGGGGCCAGCTCCAAACTGTTCCCACAAAGTTGGGAGCATGGAATTGTCCAAAATGTCTTGGTATGCTGAAGCATTCAGAGTTCCTTTCACTGGAACTAAGGGGCCAAGCCCAGCTCCTGAAAAACAACCCCACACCATAATCCCCCCTCCACCAAACTTTACACTTGGCACAATGCAGTCAGACAAGTACCGTTCTCCTGGCAACCGCCAAACCCAGACTCGTCCATCAGATTGCCAGATGGAGAAGCGCGATTCGTCACTCCAGAGAACGCGTCTCCACTGCTCTAGAGTCCAGTGGCGGCGTGCTTTACACCACTGCATCCGACGCTTTGCATTGCACTTGGTGATGTATGGCTTGGATGCAGCTGCTCGGCCATGGAAACCCATTCCATGAAGCTCTCTGCGCACTGTTCTTCAGCTAATCTGAAGGCCACATGAAGTTTGGAGGTCTGTAGCGATTGACTCTGCAGAAAGTTGGCGACCTCTTCGCACTATGCGCCTCAGCATCCGCTGACCCCGCTCCGTCAGTTTACGTGGCCTACCACTTCGTGGCTGAGTTGCTGTCGTTCCCAAACACTTCCACGTTCTTATAATACAGCTGACAGTTGACTGTGGAATATTTAGGAGCGAGGAAATTTCACGACTGGATTTGTTGCACAGGTGGCATCCTATCACAGTTCCACGCTGGAATTCACTGAGCTCCTGAGAGCGACCCATTCTTTCACAAATGTTTGTAAAAACAATCTGCATGCCTAGGTGCTTGATTTTATACACCTGTGGCCATGGAAGTGATTGGAACACCTGATTCTGATTATTTGGATGGGTGAGTGAATACTTTTGGCAATATATATATATATATATTTATATATAAAAATATATATATATATATAGGTTAATCTAGCCGCACATATATTGCTGTGGCGCAGCTTTTAGATACTTAGCAGTAATAGCACTGAAAGAGTACAGCAAGCTTAAATGTGTGTGTGTGTGTGTGTGTGTGTGTAGATATTTAGATATAGATATATAAACAGCAGGTAAAATAAGTATTGAACACGTCACCATTTATCTCAGTAAATATATTTGTAATGGTGTTATTGACAAGAACTTTTCACCAGATGTTGGTAACAACCCATGCAATCCACACATACAAAGAAATCCAACCATAGATGTCCATAAATGAAGTTCTGTGTAATAATGTGAAATGACACAGGGAACAGGTATTGAACACATGAAGAAAGGGACGTGCAAAAAGTCATGGAAAGCCAAGACACCAGCTGTAAAGCAGTCCTGCCCACTGGTCAGTGCAAATTAATATCAGATGGTTCAGTCCTGACTGATGGCCTATAAAAAGGAGTCTCATTACCAAGGTGTCACACAAGAAACATCTCATGATGGGTAAAAGCAAAGAGCTCTCTCAAGACCTTCACAACCTTATTGTTGCAAAACATACTGATGGCACTGGTCACAGAAGGATTTCAAAACTTCTGAATGTTCCAGTGAACACTGTTGGGGTCATAATCCGGAAGTGGAAAGAACATCATTTCACCATAAACCGGCCACGCCCAGGTGTTCCTCTTGGATTTCTGACAGAGGAGTGAAAAGAATGATCAGAAGAGTTGTCCAAGAGCCAAGGACCACCTGTGGAGAGCTTCAGAAAGACCTGGAACTAGCCGATTCAATTGTTCCAAAGAAAACAATAAGTAATGCACTAAACCTCCATGGCCTGTGTGTACACTCACCACACAAGACTCCACTGCTGAAGAAAAAGCATGTTGAAGCTCGTTTAGAGTTTGGTGCATAACATTTGGACAAGCCTGTGAAATACTCCGAGAATATAGTCTGGTCAGATAAGACCAAAATTGAACTCTTTGGATGCCTTTGAAGAGCAACTCCTTCAAAATTCCACAGTAAAATGAATTGATCTTTATTGGGACTATAGAATATGCCATTATGAAGTGATCTGAGTTGGATTGATCAACTAACAATCTGAAATGTCTATTTTAAAAAGGATTTTAAAAATTCCAGTGAAATGAATTTAGCTTAGTACATTTTAGTCTCTTTAAACCTTTATGTTCCCCATTTTAAAATGTAAATTATAGGGATGCCAAAATAATATAATATTGAAGTGTTCAGTACGACCTCCACGGTTCAATACTCGTATGTGAACCATGTTTTTTTCGGTTATTCGTTGAAATAATTCCCATGTGGTTTATTACTCTCTGAACAGCCTGTTTGTGTTTGCCTGTACTGTATGTCTAGGCGCTGAGACAGACACGCCTCCCTGCGAGTAAATATCCAATCAGTGAGTGCTAAAGTTAGGGGCGGTAACCATGCTTGTGATGCTGGTGTCAGATTTCACTCTAACCCTGGAGAGCGGTGAAGTGAGACAGAAATACGAGGAAGCAGCTCCGTCTTTCAGATCTGTGGTGTGGGGACATTTCGGATTTATTGTGGACTATGATGCAGATGAAACAAAAACATGACTGTGTTTAAGCAGTGTTCCACACGAGTTACCTACTGACATGGAAATACTTCCAACATGACCACACATCTGCAGCTCCATCACCCAGAGATATCACTGTGTGGAAGCAGGATGGCAGAGCAGGTAACACAGGAACCCAAAAAACAACAGTCCCCTATCTGATTCCTTCCAGCATTCATACACAACTGGTTCTGAGAGACACAAAAAAACCCCAAATGCAGTAGGGGTGTTCATTGCTAAAGATTAGCAGCTGTTTTTGGTGATTGGTGATGTGGGCTTTCGGCACTGTATAAAAGTGCTCGTCCTTTTTTTTAAGCACTGAGGTAATTCCCAAACTCCACGAAAAGACGCACAAAGAAATTAGAAAAGGAATCGGCTAAAGCACAAAGTCTTGCTCTGATAACAGATAGTTGGACCTCGCGGGTAACAGAGAGTTATCTCACCGTGACTGGTCATTACATAGCAGATTGGGAAATAAAGAGCGCTGTACTCCAAACATGTCCCCTGTATGAAAGTCATACAAGTGCTAATTTATATCTCACTATTTTCAGTACACTATGAATGTGTACAAGAAGAATCCACACTGTACACTGGAGAAACTGAGGTACACACACACACACACACACACAGGTCATATATTTACATACAAACACACACACAAAGTATGTTAATGTCTGACAAATAATATTAATAATATCTTAAATTACATAGTACCTTTCCTACTTATGATGAAAAAATATATAATAATTTTTAAGACATAAAAGCAGTTTTAAGCTTAAAATCCAGAGCTCTAATTGAAGCTAAAGTAAATAAGTGTGTTCAAGCTGCTTTTTAAATGTATTTAGTGAAGGTTCCTGATGGATATACACTGGGAGTGAGTTCCACATCCTGGGAGCAGGGACACTAAAAGCACTTTCACCGAGCTTCTTCTTATTAAAATTCACATGAAGAAAGTCAGCATTTGTTCATGGTACAAAAATATTTAAGGTGTGATCCATCAGGAATTCTGCTAAATACACAGGTGCAATGCCATTAAGTACCTCTAACAGTGTGCTCTAAATCTTCTGTCTGCTGAGGCGTTTACACCATGTGGGCTTACAGCTATACACAGACAGACCGCTCCATCCTCCTTTAATACACACACATTACTTTAGTCTTAACTGAATTACTCGTCTTATCTCTCATACTTTATGCATTTCTGCTGGTTTGTATTTTAAATTGTGTTTTTCTGTCCTAGCTCTGTGTTGGTGTTCTGTGTTTGTAATTATATGTTGTATGTTTATGTAGCACCAGGTCCTGGAGAAACCTGGTTTCATTTCACTATGTACTGCGTCAGATATATGTGGCTGAAATTATGACAAAAGCTTCTTGACTTGAGAAAAATATTCCAGAAAATGTTTGTAACAGAAAGTAAATGTGTCCACAGATCTACAGACTGAACACACTGTAATGAAGCAGTAAAGGACAGTGTGGAAATATGGAAATGTTCTCCAGCAGAACTTTCCCCAGAGCTGCTGAACACACTGTATGAAAATCTCTCTGCTAGAAATAAAGAGACGTGTTTGTTCAGAGTGGCCTCTCTGTTATTATCTTCTTTTAGAAAGTTAAATACATCATCTCATATGAGCTGAGACACATGGATCTGTCCAAGAGCAGTCCAAGTTTATACACAGACTCTTCATTTTATATTTTATCCTGTCATTAGATTCTTGTGTTCAGGTAAACACTTTATTTCCCAACTGATGGAAACACATCATTCACTATCAGAGAAATAAATCAAATACTTCATCATTTCTCTTCCAGTCTGTGTTGGTGTAATCTGACAGAGGAAAGCTGTAGAGCTCTGTCCTCAGTTCTCAGATCAAACTCCTCCAGTCTGAGAGAACTGAACCTGAGTAACAATAAACTGAAGGATTCAGGAGTGAAGCTGCTCTCTGCTGGACTGAAGAATCCACACTGTACACTGGAGATACTGAGGTACACACACACACACATACACACACACACACACACACACACACATACACACACATACACACACACATACACACACACACACACACACACATATATACTGTACATACACACACACATACACACACACACACACACACACACACACATATATACTGTACATACACACACACACACACACACATCAGGGGTTTAATAAACACAGCAACCTCCAGTTCTCATCTGTTGTAAGTGTAATTGTAGAGATCTGATATATTGTCATTGTTGTGTGTGTGAGATGGAGAGTAAATGTAGTGTATATAAAGATTTTGTGTAGTTCATGTTTTCAATGCTAAAACTGAGTGTGTTAAGTGTGAGAAGGTTTTTTTTCTTGCAGGATGTGGAACTGCAGTATTACAGATGAAGGTTGTGCTGCTCTGGATTCAGCTCTGAGGTCAAACTCCTCATCACACCTGAGAGAACTGAATCTGGACGATAATAATCCAGGAGAATCAGGAGTGAAGCTGCTCTCTGATCTACTGAAGGATCCACACTGTAAACTGGAGACACTACAGTGAGTTACTGACTTCCTGTCTCTTTACTCTACTGTATTGTAAGACATTGAGTAATATTCAGTGTGTTCTGTAAAATATTTTCAGTTTGTATGTGTGTGTGTGTGTGTGTGTTTGTGTATGTACAGTATATGTGTGTGTGTGTATGTGTGTGTGTATGTGTGTGTATGTACAGTATATGTGTGTGTGTGTATGTGTGTGTGTGTGTGTGTGTGTGTGTGTGTACTGCCCTGTAGATGTGGTTTTAACAGTGGGAGGTTGAATGAGTGATGATCTGCTTCCTGATATTTTTAAATGAAAATAATTTGAGGAAATAGTAATGAGTTTTGTTATATCTGCAGTTTTATTACATAATTTCCCTCTAAATGTCTAGTTTTCTGTCTGTCCCCCTCTGAGTGGACACACTACAGGGTGGTTCTGAAGTCTTCTCCAATGACCTATTATTACCAAATACTTACAAAACTTCACTAATCCATAAAAATAAAATAAAGAAATTTCCTCAGGCTTGGATGAGAAGAAACAACCGGCTTTATTTTTATCAAGACGATCTTTAACAAAAATAACAGTAAAATGTCTCTCAAGTACACAGCGTCAGCCCCGACGTGGTCAAGTGCACCCCCCCACCCCCGTACAAAATCCCCTCTATTTATACTGACATCCTTACCCCTCCTATTAGTCTCATGATTGTTTTTACTCGTTAGGAA